>NC_056751.1:353944871-354079871 GCF_019279795.1 Protopterus annectens
TGTTAGGCAGAGATCACCTCTGAGTAGGCGATATGCTACGGAGTAAAGCTGGAGTTTTTTGAGGCGGTCATTGTAGGGCATTTGTTTGAGGCCAGTAATCCTCTTTGTGAGGTACTTCTGTGGCCTTTCCAGCTGCTGCAGATGTCTGGTAAGGTACATTCCAAAAGGGGTGTTGTACTCTATAATGGGTCTAATGAGTGATGAGTAGAGGGGAACAATGACCTCTTTTTTCTTGGATGAGAACCCTTTTATGATGAGGTGTGCCACATAGAAGGATTTCCTGACTACTGTGGCGATGTGACTATTAAAGGAGAGACTACTGTCCACCTGGGTCCCAAGTTCTCTTGTCACACATTCGGTGTTAAGTAGATTGCTGCCTATGTGGTAGTTCATGGGTACAGAGGTTTTACCAAAGGGGATGACACTGCACGTTTTGGCATTGGGCTTGAGGCCATGGCTCTGACACCAGGCGTCTGTCTCAGTGAGGCCCTTCTGTAGGATGTCCACATCATTTGGGGACTTGACTGTGGCTCCTAATTTGCAGTCATCTGCGAACTTCGACAACCAGAGGCCTTCTGTGTTAGCCTGTACTTCAGAAAAGTAGATACCAAACAGGAGAGGTCCCAGGACGGAACCCTGTGGCACTCCACTTGTCACTGCCTTGAGGTCAGGTTTGGAGTTTGCAACTTTTACAGTGTGGGTTCTGTCAGTGAGCCAGTTGGCAACCCATCTTGTGACGTAGGGATTTATACCTAGTTTAGTGAGTTTAGCTATAATTCTGAATGGGGGATGGTGTCGAAAGCCTTGGCGAGGTCAAGATAGGCTGTGTGAACCACCTTACCCATATCCACGGCTTTGGTGACTGCCTCAAAGAAGTCGATCAGGTTCAGGAGGCATGATCTGCCTTTTACAAACCCAAACTGGGTGGGATCCTGAGTTGGAGGTTACCAATGTCTTTGTTTATGAGTTCCATGGACTTGCAGACCAGGCTCGTCAGGCTAACAGGTCAATAATTCCCGGGATCAGTGGTGGCTCCCCCTTTGTGGAATGGGATAACTGTTAAGTTGGGAGTCTGGGGACAACTGCTAGGAACCCAAAAGCCATGGGATTATGGATTTTCTGAGGTGCATTTTAGACTTTTTTTTCCAACAGTTTGATACAATGATGGCCTGAAACAAAATCATGCTCGTAGAAAAGACATTTAATCTTATTTTTTTATTTCAAGGAAAAAATAAGTTGTGTCCAGCTTTTAATGATCAAAGATAACAAAGCACCAGTTCACAATAAACTCTGAAGACAAATGGTTGAGAGGATAAATACATAATATCTGGGAATAGAACCTGCCCTCTAGCTCCACACTTCAAAATATGTAGTCACTTTGTGTATTCCCCTTCTGGTGTTGAATTTGGATCAAAATTAAGACATAAATACCCACAGTCATATTTTAAGCTGCTGCTGTCATATTTATATAAAGAATGTCTCTTCGCCCTCTATCCCTGAAAAAGATAGCCACAGTCTGTATAGCCTTCTGATGTTAGATGTCAGACTGAGACAAAACTAAAAAAAATCAAATAAAACATAATTCATTTGCTATCAGACATATATAAACAGCATGCTTATTTCCTCTTTCCCAAAAGATAGCCACCTGTATATGCATCAGATGTTTGTTTGTGAGGAAAATAGGGGAAAAATTATTTCAATAATGTTTCCAACTTATGTCTACAGACAGTATAGTGCTGCTGTACAAGTCATAGTGACCCTCTGTGCACCCTCTGAAGTTTGTGAGGAAAGTTAAAGAAATAATGACCACAATGTTCCCAGCCCAACACAAGATATGACATTTGGGGGTTAGGAGGAATGTTAAAGAAATAATAACATTGTCCCCAGCCACCTACACAAGTACAGCAACCTTCTGTGAACACCTATAAGCTTGACTGGTTTTAGATTAGATGGGGTTCAGGACAGAGGCGATTACCAAGTCCTTGCTGAAATCTACTTATATAGCCTTGGTGTGTGGGGACACCTAGCATCCAGAAGTTCTGAATGTCTGGGTATTCGGTGATGCATTTATCCTTTATTTTTTGTCAGATGAGTTTTAAACTGAGTAGATAACAAAATGGTCAGTTACTTTCATCTAGGCAACTCCTACTAACCAATTATAGATCATACATGTTATACTCAACATAAACAGGGTGTCATACAATATCCTTGCAACATATAGGTCTCCCTCCATGTCCTAGGAAACCCATATTATTTATCTCAATGTACTACAGTCTCTTACACTTCAACCCAATATGATATTATGGGGGATCTCAAGTACTCCTCTATACTGGGAATCCTACACCACTTCTAATGCACAAGCCTAGTGGTTCCTCAACTTTGTTTATACCAAACTTTTGGAACAATTGGTCCATTTTCCTACCAGGGGTACAAACATCCTTGACCTTGTACTCACAAATATGGGTGACCAATGTTCCTCCCCAGTGTAATATCTTTGTTCATCAGATCTGACCATAAGGCAGTATTACTTGAAATAAAAATTAAATCCAGGGATCCAGTGAAATCAAAAACCTTTAGGAACTATTCCAAGACTAGTCTCTCTCTACTAAGCAACACCTTGGCTAAATTCCAAGCACCCTCAAACCCAGTACTGGGTCTGCCCCTTTTTAGTATCTATTTCTCTGAAATGGAAACAAATGCTGAAGGTTTATGGCTGACTAAGTTTGCAGATGGGGGTTATTTGTTGAAGTCATGAACTTCAGCCGACTTTGTCATGTTTTCCTGAATCAAAAAAAAACTCCCTTCAAGCATCTTCTGCCCTACAGTGGATATAAAACGTGTACACACCCCTGTTAAAATGCCTGATGTTAAGTTGTCTATCTCGCCTTCATTCTTGCTGGATGGGTTCGGAGCCGACCTCGGCTCCGACTCGGCCACTCTAAAAGCTCGAGAGTTGGTTCCACCGGCTCGAGGCTCCCCTTATATCCCACAATGCTAGGCGAGAGTTACCTCAGATTTCGTTTGCCGCTACAGCGATCGAGGTGTTGGTTTTCTACCGGCTTGTTGGTAAGTGTATTTCTGTAAAAATTAGAATACTTAAACCCCTATATTTTTAAGTTTAACTACTTTTCCCTTAGTTTAGTGGATTTCTACCCCTGTTTTTCGGAAAATCCCGTGTTTTTCCCACAAGAACTTTAAAGTTCTCTCTCGGGCCTTCTGGCCTTTCCCCATTCCCTAGTGTGTGTGTGTGTTACTCTTAATTAAAACTTTAATTAATTGTTTTATTTTTGAGTTTTAAAATAAGATTAGTGTAATCAGTGTGTCTGACTGGGTGTGTGTGGTTACACTTTCTTGTCTAGGATGTCTAAAGACACAAAGGTCTCAGGCTTCAAGAAGTGTGATGCGTGCTGTCAGAAAATGTCTCTGACAGACGGTCACACTTCTTGTGTCTACTGCCTGGGGCCTTTGCACCTGCAGGACTCCTGTGCTGTATGCCACGGCTTCAGCCCCAGGGTCCTGCAGGAAAGAAAGAACAAGTTGATCCTAAGGGGTCTACTTAAGCCTGAGGATTCCCTTTCTGTCTCTGGGAAGCCCTCTAAGGCTTCTAGGTCCTTGGCTCCAGCTACTGAGCCGAGACCTAAAGCTACAAAACCTATGTCTGCATCGGCTCCGGCTGGAGCCGATGAGTCTACAGCTTCTGTGGTTCCCTCAGCTCCGGCTGGAGCCGAGGTAGTAGAAATTCCCTTGTCGGCTCCGACCAGACCTTCGGAGCCGACATCTAGGAAGAGATCTAGGTCACCATCCCTTGGCTCCGTTCATTCGGCTCCAGCATCTCCTCTGCTGTCTGAACGGAGCCATAAATCTCACTCCTCTAGGTCATCGAGGCTGTCGGATCATGACCTTCAGAGGGTAGTGAGTCGACTTCTTAAGTCCGAGGCACTGGCCCAAATGCTTCAGAGCCCGACTCATCAGTCGATGCCTGCCCCTGTCCATCAATATGTTCCTCCTCCGACTCCGTTGAGCTCGGGCCGGGCGTTGAACCGAGACTGTGGTAGCGTCGGAGCCGATACAGATGTCTTCGGCTCCGTCGTCGGCTCCGATTTCTTCTTTCGAAGAATCTCGGCGCCGAACTTCCCTCGTCGGCAACGAGGGGGTGAGTGGCATCGGACCCTTGTCCGACCCCGCTCTTCCTCTCGGAGCTTCGGCGCTGGTGAGTTCGGCTCCGACATCGGCCTCGGAGCCATCACTGTCGGTGCCGAGGGAGGTTCTCAGCTTCTCGGAGCGGGGACCTCTGGCTTTGCCTGACAGGGGTGCGTTCGAGGTCATGCGGAGTGTGTTAGAGCCTGGCTCTACTCCACAGTCGGCTCCGTCCGCCCCTCCCTCTACGGTGCCTCAGGTCAAGTCGACTCACTCCCTCATCCTGGACCGCAGAGAGCCAGCTCCTCAGGAGCCCCCTGTGGGGATTTCATCCTCTTCCGAGGCCTCTCCTGATTTGGCAGAAGAGCCCCCTCGGAAGAGGAAGTGTAAGAGGAAACACATTGACTCACCTGAGTCCATCACATCTGACACAGATTTAGATGATTCCGAGGGTTCCCCCCGTTCCCCTTCTGAAGATGTCTCTTTTGCAGACATTCTCGAAATCCTCAAACAGAGGGGAAATTGGCCAGCCCTCAACCCTTCGGAGGATGAATCTGTGTACCTTGAGGCGTTTGGCTCTCGTCCTTCCACCTCCTGGGTGTCTCCCCCCTTTGACCCCCTCATGCAGGTGGTAGCTAAAAGGCATGGACGGCTCCTGATTCAGTGGACCCCACTCCCAGGAGACCCTCAAAATTCATAACGGCACCAGCAGACAAACAGTTCTTGACAAAAGGAGTTTCTGTGGATGCTATGGTGGTAGCTGCTGCCACTAAGAAGGAACTAGCTGATCCTTCAGTACCTGTCCATCCACCTAACAAGGAATCTAGGTCCATGGACAGGTGCGGGAAGCGGATGTTCTCGTCAGCGACATTTACTATGCGTTCGCTGAACTACCTGTGCCATTTCACTCGTCTTCAAAGGGACTTGATTAAAGCGAGTGACATGTTGAAAGGACCCTACAGCTGCGGGTTTTCAAGATAAGATGAACACTCAGCTGGCTACCCTTAACTCCATAGCCAACTCCTCCATGCGCCTCCTTTCTTATGCGGCTGATGGAGCGAGTAGGGCCGCAGGGACAGGTGTGGCCTTACGTAGGCATGCCTGGATGCGGCTATGCAATTTTGCGGACCCCTTCAAGACGTCTTTCACTAACTCCCCGTTTGATGGATTATCTCTCTTTGGTCCTCAAGTGAAAGAAACCTTGACTAGGTGCGAGACTGATGGCAAGACTCCTTCTGCCGTCGGAGTCCGTTTTTCTACTCCTTCTAGGCCTTACCCCAAAGGCCAGAAAAGTGGGAAAATGTGGTTCCGTAAACAATCTCAAGGGACTTCGCCTGACGCACAAAGTCGTTTCCCCGCCAGAGGCAGAGGCGGGAATAACAATGGTAGACGTCGCCCTCGAGGCAGGGGGGCTCCGCAGAACCAGGGCAATCGAGAAGCCTTCTCTGATAAGCCCTTTCAGCATCCCTGAGGTGTTGCCCGACTGCCCACCTTCGGAGGCAGTCGGGGGAAGATTGTCACTGTACCCAGAAGCCTGGCTATCCCTGACTCAAGACAAATGGGTACAGTCCATCATTTCCGAAGGCTATTCTATCCCCTTTCTTCGCATTCCGAACCAATCAAAAAAATCCCTTCCAGATGTTCCACCCGCTCAAAGGGATCTAGCGGTTTTGGAAATTTCAAAACTGCTTGCAAAAAGAGCGATTCAGCCAGTTCCAGCAGACCAGCAAGGATCCAGAATCTACTCAAGGTTCTTTTTAGTTCCAAAGAAAACAGGGGACTGGAGACCAATTTTGGATCTCAGTATCTTGAACAGATCAGTCAAGAAAACAAGATTTCGGATGGTCACGCTGCAGTCCATCCTTCCCCTATTGGGAAAAGGAAACTGGATGTGCTCTATAGACCTTCAGGATGCGTACTATCACATAAAAATGAACAGACGCTCCAGAAGATTCCTCCGCTTCAGGCTGGGAACCAGTCATTTTCAGTTCAGGGCCCTGCCCTTTGGTCTCACCACTGCCCCCCGGGTGTTTACCAAATGCATGGCAGTGGTAGCTTCTCACCTGAGACGACAAGGATTCCAGGTGTTTCCATATTTGGACAACTGGCTCCTCACAGCTCCCACCAAGCATCTCCTTCTGATGGCCAGGGATTACACTTTTCGCATTTGTCAAAAGTTAGGCATTTCAATAAATTGCGAAAAGTCTGTTTTGTCGCCTTGTCGTACTATTACCTTCATAGGTGCAAATCTAGACACAGTAGACATGTCTGCGAGACTAACAGATCAGAGAATAACAGACATACACAAACTGGTCTCACTCCTTTTCAACAACAACAGAATCAAAGCCAGGTTAGTTCTGAAAGTGTTGGGAATTATGGCGGCAGCCATACCTCTGCTTCCATTAGCCAGATTCCACATGTGGATCCTTCAATGGATGCTCTTTACACAATGGTCATACCAGCAACTTCCAATGTCCCACACCATTATGATCACGCAGGCGTGCAGAAATCATCTCATGTGGTGGATGTCTTCCCCTCAGCTCTTGTTGGGAAGACCCTTTGTTCCACCCCCTCCGGTTGCTACTCTGACAACAGACGCCTCCCTGATCGGGTGGGGGGGGGGGGCATTATCAGGGCAGGACGGTCCAGGGCACATGGCAACCAAACGAATGCCACTTGCACATAAATGTTCTGGAGATGAGAGCAGTGCTTTTAGCGTTGCAAGCCCTTCAAGACTCTCTTCCCTTGGGAACGATTGCAATCCAGACAGACAATATGTCTGTAGTGTGGTACATCAACAAACAAGGCGGAACCAGGTCCTACCCCCTGTGTCGAGAAGCACTCAGATTGTGGCAATGGGCGATTTCTTCTCAGCGTTTTCTGATAGCAACGCACATCCCCGGGAAGTCCAATCAAATCGCGGACAAGTTGAGCAGAGCTATCCTCATGCCTCACGAGTGGTCTCTGAAAGACTCTGTTGTGAGAGAAATTTTCCTCAAGTGGGGTCAGCCTTGCTGCGATCTTTTTGCTACTCCCCAAAACAGCAAGTGCAGAGATTATTTCACTCTATTCCCTTTACCAGGCCAACCCAGCAGAGACGCTCTAGTCCAAGTTTGGCCCCGGGGACTTCTGTATGCATATACCCCCTTCCCACTAATCTCTCAAGTGATACAGAAAGCTATCGCTCAGAAGGCCTCATTGATCCTCATTGCTCCTTACTGGCCTCGACAGGTGTGCTTCCCCTTTCTACATCAATTTCTATTGGAGCGACCTTGGCATCTGGACCTAGTTCCAGATCTTTTGATCCATCAGTCGGGTCAGTTACATCGCTCCCTCCCCTCTCTGAACCTCACTGCTTGGTTCCTCCAGTTCCAACCTTAGCCAGGCTTCCTCAATTATCTCACTCCGTTCGAGATATTTTGATAGCTTCCCATAAAAATTCCACTCGGAAGATTTATTTGAGTAAGTGGAAACGCTTCACATATTGGGCTCAAGGAAGGGACATAGATCCTTTCACTGCTTCCATCCAAATAGTCCTTGATTTTCTAGCTGAACTCTTCCATGCAGGTTCATCTCCTTCTACTCTTAAAGTTCAATTGGCAGCTATTTCTAACTTTCATGTGGGTATTTCTGAGTCTGCCTTAATGTCCCACAAGCTCTGCAAAGCCTTTTTGAAAGGAGTTTTTCTTCTCAGGCCTCCTATAAGAAATCCTCCTTCTCCTTGGGACCTAAATTTAGTTCTTAGTTCTTTGATTCTTCCCCCTTTCGAACCTGCAGCCTCCTGTTCTTTAAAATTGCTATCATGGAAGACTCTCTTTCTGGTAGCTATTACTTCAGCTAGAAGAGTTTCAGAACTTCAGGCACTCAGCTGTCGACCTCCTTATCTATTGTTCCATAAGGACAGGGTATCCTTACGAACCAACCCGTCCTTTTTGCCTAAGGTAGTCTCGACGTCAAACCTAAATCAAAGCATTGACCTCCCTGTCTTCTTTCCAGAATATTCCAATAGGGCTGAACAAAAATTACACTGGCTAGATGTTCATCGTCAGTTGAGGTACTATTTGGACAGAACAAAACAATTCAGAAAATCTGACCAGCTGTTCGTCTCCTATGCAGAAGGCAGAAAGGGACTTTCAGTTTCAAAGGTATCATTATCTAGATGGCTAACATCTCTGATTTCCCTTGTTTATGAAATTAGACACCAAAAGCTGCCTAATAAACCTAAGGCCCATTCCACCAGAGCTTTGGCTACTTCTTTAGCCTTCCAAGACAGACTGCCTATTGACACCATTTGTGCAGCGGCTACTTGGGCTACTCCTCACACTTTCATTTCTCATTATAAGTTGGATTTAGCTTCTAGGCATAGAGCTAACTTTGGTTCCACTGTTCTCAGGAGTCTGTTCCGTTAGGCCACCCGGGACAAGGTGCTAGGGACGTGGTCCCATCCAGCAAGAATGAAGGCGAGATAGACAACTTAACATATAGAAGTTATGTTCTTACCATAACGTTCCATGTTAGTTGTCTTCTTCTCGACTTCTTGCGTCCCACCCTCCTTCCCCCTGGCCTGGACAGACCTAGAGGAGTTGTGATTGTGACCTCTCTTTCTACCACCTCTTTTATTAGGCATATGCTGTTGTGCATATTTCCTGGATGAGGATATAGGTCACCCTTCTTTCTCCCTGGTTTTAGAGGTGGACTTTGTTTATAGCTATTCTGATACTATTATAAGCTGGGGTTAGCTTACAAACGAGATCTGAGGTAACTCTCGCCTAGCATTGTGGGATATAAGGGGAGCCTCGAGCCGGTGGAACCAACTCTCGAGCTTTTAGAGTGGCGAGTCGGGCGAGGTCGGCTCCGAACCCATCCAGCAAGAAGAAGGCGAGAAGAAGACAACTAACATGGGACGTTATGGTAAGAACATAACTTCTATTTTTTTGTGATATAAAAAATTGAGACCATAATAAATCATTTCAAATCTTTTCCCACCTTTAATGTGACCTATAACCTGTACAATTCAATTGAAAACCAAACAAATCTGTTAGGGGAAAAAATATAAAAAATAAAAAACGTACAGTAAGCTGGTTGCATACGTGTGCACACTGTACCGCTCAACCGTACAGAATCTCTCTGTTTTTCCCAGTTTTTGAGGTCCAAAAAATGGGGTGCCAAGATTCCCGAGCGGCACCCCTTAATTTCCAAATTTCCTGGCTATTTTTTCCGGCCTGACATCATCACATGGAGGCATGCACAGTGACATCAGCTTCGCCCAGCCTGTCAGAATTCAGCTGAGGGCTGCTGTGGGCCCATGAGCTGCTACACATTCCGTTCTTTCCAGGTAAAGCAGACCGATGAGAAGCCTGAACATAAACACTGAGCGAGTTTAGCACTGAGCTGCTGAACACTCATGTTGGGATTATCACTTCACTTCGGCATTAATTTCCGTAGATTTTTATGTGCTGCTATTCAGAAGTGGAATGTGCGCAATTTGAATTGCGTTTGCTGCATTTGTTTTATTTGAAGGTGTGTATGTGTGTGTGTGTGTGTGTGTGTGTGTGTGTGTGTGTGTGTGTGTGTGTGTGTGTGTGTGTGTGTGTGTGGTGTTATGTGGTACCAATAAACACTTGTCTGAGTATCGGACCTGTTTCCTACTGAGTTGCTCAGTTAAAGGCTCAGGAGCACAGTTGTAAGCTTAAGGTAGTGCTGTCAAAACTGCAGTAATATGATAAAGAAATACCAACAAAATAAGTGTCTGTTTTAAGAAACAAGAGTTTCCTAATCCGTAATGGTTTGTGAGCCTCATACATTTTAATGATGTCAGAAATTGAGATGAAATGAAGAGACGTTATAGTTTAAAGTCATTCTTCTTAGGCTCTTGTTTTTGAGGAAATGTAGGAGTGTACGTGATTTAGTTTTCCGAATCACTTCTACATATTGCTTTGCTCGAGTTTGTTATCAGCTAGGATGCTTGGTGACTTTGTTCAAAAAGTAAATTCTTCCCTTTTGGTACCATGAAACTTGACAGAAGCACTGGTGAGTTTGTTTTTGGGATAGGGTGCTGAGCGACTTTATCCAGGAAAATAAATTACTAAAAAAAAATTATTCCTTTCCAAGTTTTTTTTTTTGGGGGGGTTCAGGTTTTTTTTCTGTAGTTAACTCATTAACACCTCCAGTGTAGAATGGCACACCTCTAGCAGACTTGCACACACACTTGTATTCCAAGGTACTTTCTGAAAAATCAGCTTAAAAGGCATAACATAGACAAATATAAATATTTTGTTAACAATACAAGCTTTTAAAACTGTAGATAAGAAATATTCTTTATAGTGATAATAGTACAGTAAAGTCTTTACATAAATACTGTAACATAATGCACACAATCACAGAACTGTATGTTTTATTAAACTTTCCCAAATTAGCATGTCTTGGAAATAGTACAGTCTAGGCATATATTGTCAGAACACTTTTGTAAGCAAGATATAAGTTTTCACATTATAGCAAGAAATGCAGCTCTGAATGCATGCTTGAAATATTTACAGAAACATGAAAAATGCATAATTATATAATTGCAAATAACACCAAATAGCTTTCAAGATGTGCAGCTTGCAGTGCAGATATTAATGATAAATTTTCTTCAACATCTACAGTCTGAAATGGCATTCAGTAGTTAAGTCCCTTAGTTTCTGAAGTATTAAGTACATATGTAATGTTACTTATGTTACTTATTTTTCATAATTACAAACAAATTTTAATATTTCCAGTATAGTGAGACATAAATGGACATTGATATATTATCTTCTGCTATGGCATTTCACACCATATACTTCAACAGCATGCAGGTCTCTCAGTTATGAAAATGATCGTAAGTATAGAAATACGAATAAGTGGCAAAAAGTGATTCATTTCTCTGTTACAGGACACTGCAGATTAACAATTTTAGTATTATTTTGTTAATAAGTCATTGCTGTTTCTAATACTGCCTAGTGTAAGCTGGTAAGTCACTTACATAAAGAAGTCAGACTAAAACAAGTGTCTGGAAGGCATAAGGAGCCATGAGTGTTACATGGAAAAATACAAAAAGGCCCTATAGACTTGAATGAGTTAATTTTTGATCCATTCAAGCTGATCCCTCTTTTTTAGATCTGCAGACTGTGATGCATCTTTATGTGATGAGGGTGGGGTGGGGTGGCTGCAGTCTTACAGGTGAAATTTGGTGCTGTTTGCTGTGAGTGGTCTGGGGAGGCAGACTGCTTATGCTGTGTGTGTGTGTGTGTGTGTGTGTGTGTGTGTGTGTGTGTGTGTGTGTGTGTGTGTGTGTGTGTGTGTGTGTGTGTGTATAAGGGTCTATATTAGAAGACTTGAATGCGTCTTGGTCGAACTTAAAAGGCTGAAAACGCAAAATATCGAAGCGGCTGTTAAGCAAATTCTTTCCCTGGGAAAGAATTTGCTTGGCCACTTCGGTACTTTGCCATTTTTGGCACTGTAGTGCGGTCTCAGAGTTGGTATATTTAATGTAAGGTCTGAAATTGATTTTTATTTATTTATTTTTTTTTTTGGAACAGCGATTTTTTTTTTTTCCCTTGGAAAAAAAATCGCTGTTCTGACACTTTGACATTGTAAGCTTTCGCTTACATAGGGTTGACCAGTCACCGTTCATTTTTATAAGTGTTTGGTGATATAATATAGACCCTGTGTGTAATTCCCTGGATAGATATACCTGGTGGTTAGGGTTACTCAGGCTCAAACCCTTTACCTTAAGTACATGAAGCAAGAGCCTGAGTTCTCTACCCATATCACCACTTCTGATTGAAGGCGTTATAGCTCTCAGCTGTACAACTTTTTACATATTGTCTGGAATGTGTTTGGCTCATACTTTTGCTCTATTCCTCTTAAAATTTGGATGGTGCAGCAGTAATGTTGTTGCCTCACAGCAAGAGATTATCTGGTTCAATTCTTGACTGAAGTGCCTTCTGTATGGAAGAGTTATAGCCCTCAACTGTACAAATTTTCACATAATTGTCTGGAATGTGTTTGGCTTATACTTTTGGTCTGTTCCTCTTAAAATTTGGATAGTGCAGTGGTAGTGTTGTTGCCTCACAGCAAGAGGTTCTCTGGTTCAGTTCTTGGCTGAAGTGCCTTCTTTGTGGATTCTGCATGTCCTCCCTGTCTTTGTGTGGGTTTCCTCTGCGTGCTCTGATTTCCTCCCACAGTTCAAATATATGCATCTGAAGCATTTCTCCCCAAGCCACTGCTGAAAATTAGCTTCATTCCAAGTCAGACTTTCCCAGTAGACAGATGTTAAAAACCATACATTTTATTTTTTTCTGGCAAATCAGTGAGAACTGAATTCATTAAATAATGATTGCCATTTAAGTTTGTATTCCTATCTTTTAGGAAACACATGGTAACACAACATTTTACTCTAACAACTTTCTAAGATTATACAAGCAATGGTTAAAATGTGTCCCCGGTTTTGGGCTTTTGTTCCCCCAATAAATGTTGGCTTTTTCCTGATTTCTTGTGCTGCACAGTTCTTCAGGGAAAGAGAAGTTTATTGCTGCTTATGCAAAGTCTACTTTCTTTGTTAGTAGCACAGGAGGTGGTATACTTGCTTTTGCTGCAGAAGGCTGTGGATTCTACTCCCACAGTCTGGAGATGGATTGCTGATACTGTACTGTGTTATACTTTTAGACTTTTAAAGGAGGTGGGCACTGCAGTCCTGAGAATGTCCTCCTTTGGTGGAGATACCTGTTAACTATGAACCTGTTATCAGGTTGCCATCCATTCCCTATTGAAAGATTACTAGCTTATCATTTTTTTTAATGTAACATAGGCAATTTATTCTTCAAGGGCAACAGGCACTTTACTTGTAGCCGAAACAATGAAATATAAAGTTGTTTGCTAGCAGCAACCTAGTTACAGATCTCTTTAACATGAAATTTAGATGACTTTTAGTTCTGCAGAAATTGTACATATTTACTGATACTGGTGGATTGTAGAAGTTTGTTTAGTCTTTTATGATGGAAATGTTCTGAATCGGGAAGTTTTGTCATTATTGGTTCATGCATTTTGTTTCACTGCTTACTGGAAAAATGTTCAAACAATAAATTTAAAATGCGCTTTAACAAGTGTGCTGTATTATACAAGGAATATCATTTAATAAAGTCAGGAAGGTGTATCAAAGAACACATGTATGTTTCTTGTTTCATGTGCAAGGGGCCTGTGATTTGAAAACAGCCCAAAGGTAATCTTTATCCACCACTGGCCAGATGCATTTTCTTTGGATGTGGCTTTCAATGCAGTTTCAATGAATGTGAGTTTCAAGGGCAGAGAAGTTTTAATGCTAAGTCTATTTTCATTGTGAGACGGTATTGCTTTGTTTAGCAGATGTCTATTAGTGTTTGTGCTACAAAATGTAAAACAAAATCCAAATAATCATTGTAGAAGTAAAGCAGTATGCACATTAGTGTTTATGGTAAATGGGGTGAAATAGCCAGGTAATGGGACATTGGAATGGTTGCAGGGGGACTCTGGGGCCATATTTTGGTTGCCTGTTCTTCAGGTTGCATTTGAAAGTTGGTATCCCAGAATTCCACTGGAGTGGGTGGGGAGACATTATTATGTATGAACATTGTATGTTAATCAGCGTACAGATCTGTACCTATTTTTCATGGGCCTTTGTCCAGATTTTTGATGTTTCCAGGTTGAGAGGTATGGTGCACACCCTTAAACTAATACTTTGTTGAAGCACATTTTGGTTTAATTATAGCATTCATTCTTCTTGGGTACACACCTGCCATCAATTAAAGAGACTCTGATTAACCCCAAATAAAGTTCAGCTGTACTAGTAGGATTTTCCTGACATTTACTCAGTTGCCTGCTACAGCAAAAGCTATGGTTTGCAGACAGCTTACAAAGCATCAAAGGGATCTCATTGTTGAAAGGTATCAGTCTGGAGAAGGGTACAAAAAATGTCCACAGCATTGGATATACCATGGAGCATAGTGAAGACAGTCATCAAAAAATGAGAAAATATGGGACAACAGTGATGTTTCAAGAACTGGACGTCCCTCTAAACCTGATGAAAAGACAAGACAAAAACTGATCAGGGAGGCTGCCAAGAGACCTACAGCAACACTGAAGGTGCTGCAGGAATTTTTGGCAAGTACTTGTGTACTACATGTGACAACAATCTCCTGTATCCTCCATATGTCTGGACTATGGGGTAGGGTTGCAAGACAGAACCCTTTTCTTAAACAGAAAAACATCCAAGCCCAGCTAAAATTTGCAAAATAGTACATCAAATCTCCCAAAAGCATGTGGGAAAATGTGTTATAGTGTGATGAGACCAAGGATGGCCCCAATTCCAAAAGGTACATTTGGCGCACAAACAGTTTGCATCACCAAAAGAACACCATCCTCATAGTGAAGCATGGTGGTGGCATTATCATGATTTGAGGTTTCTTTTCTTTAGCTGGAACTGGGGCTTTAGTCAGGTTGGAGAGAATTATGAACAGTTCCAAATACCAATCACTTTTGGCCCAAAACCTTCAGGCATATGCTAGGAAGATGAAGAGGAATTTCACCTTTCAACATGACAATGACCCCAAGCATACATCCAAATCAACAAAATAATGGCTTCACCAGAAGAAAATTAAGGTTTTGGTATGGCCCAGCCAGAGCCCAGACCTAAATCCATTAGAAAATCTGTGGGGTGACCTGAAGAGGAAAGGGCAGAGTCATCGGACTCCTGGTCTGTAGAATCTGAAGGCAACTGAATTATTTGTCTCTTAGTAGGGGAAGGCTGGCTTCCCCTAATTAGCGTAATAAGGTCTTCGGCCATTCTAAGCTTTTGTTTTTGTGGCATGGGTGCCTGAGCATGCGTGTGTACTCTGGGCCTAAAAAACTCAGTAGTTTTGGCTAAAAACAAAGTTGTCGGTTTGATTTGAACATCGGTAGGACAAAAACATCCTCAGAAGCTTGTGCCTGCACAGTGGCTCCGAACTCATCCAAGGTAGAGACATCCGCTGGTTCCATAGTTGAAGAAGTATCTCGTGGCATACCGGGCTCAGAATGGGTCTCAGCAGAAGCCTGTGAATCCATAGAAGCTTGCATCAGGGGCCGCAAAGGCACATCACTGAGTACCGGTGGTCTGGCGACTAGCTTAATGTCAGCATCGGCAGTTTTGGACCTATGTGGTTTGTCTCTGTCGTTATCCTTAAGGTTTTTCTTGAAAGATCGGTAGTCGGATGGCTTACCGAAGCCATTTCGGAATACGGAGAACGAGAGCAAAAGAATTTAACGACAGTGATAGCCCAATGACAAATGGTTCAGGTGTTAAACAAGGTACAAAACTGACAGCGAGGGATGTCTTGGTCTGGGCCTAAACAGGTGACGCAGTAAGAATGAAAATCTCTGTGAGGTATTTGCTTTCCACAGGCAAGACAGATGTTAACTTTTTCTGACATCAGTTAGAGAAAGAAAAAGGGATCCCCGATGGGGTACTTAGCTTTAGAAGACTTTAGGATGATCAACTCAGAACAAAAATTTTAGGTAGTGGCTGACCGGTACTTGCAAACTGCTTCTGCTTTGGACTCCTCCTCGGCAAGGAAGACTGATGTAATGGCGTCGGCTGCCTGTTTTTGTACCCCTGATGACCTGACGTCATGGAAGAAGGGACAGCATCCGACGCAGAAATACTAAGACTCTGGTATTCGGGCCGGGCTACCTGCAGGCATATAACCCAAGTGTGATGACTGCAACAGTGAATACACTTGAACATCTACATTTATGGTAAGTGTATACAACTGTACTTTTTGGAATGGCCCAGCCAGAGCCCAGACCTAAACCCAATAGAAAATTTCTGGGGTGACCTGAAGAGGGCTGTGCACAAGAGATGCTCTCACAATCTGACAGATTTGGAGCTCTTTTGCAAGGAAGACTGGGCAAATATTGCCAAGTCAAGATGTGCTATGCTGATAGACTCCTACCCAAGATGACTGAATGCTGTACTTAAATCAAAAGGTGCTTCAACAAAGTATTAGTTCAAGTGTGTGCACACTTATGCAACCAGCTTATTGTAGAATTTTTATTTTGTATATTTTTCCCCTAGCAGATTTGTTTTTCAGTTGAATCTGTATAGGTTATAGGTCACATTAAAGGTGGGGAAAGTTTTAACAGGGGTGTATAGACTTTTTATATCTACTGTAGATTTGATCATTGCGGGATCTCTACTCCCTTGATCTTGCAATGTTAAACTTGAAATGATGTAAACATCAATTTAACTGAGCTAAAGCAAAGACCATCCCCCAGCACTTGTTTCAAGGGTGCAATTTTTTTTACTGGGGTAATTTATTTATTTATTTTCCAGAGCAAAGAAATATTGCTATAAAAGTAAATAAATAAATGGGGAAAAACACCCTTCCAAGACCCTTACATTAAATAAGTTTCAACATTTTGTGTTTTCAGTACTTTTTGTTTTAATGTTTCTTTTTTTTTTTTTTTTTTTAACAAACTTAAAAGAATCGTATATATGTTAGCATTTATACCAACGTACATCTGCAGGTTTAAAAAACAGTATTAGGCTGGGAATTGCCTGGTCTGTGGCAGACCTAGTCTTCACACTGGTATTTTTTGTTATTATGAACTTCTTACATGCACCACTCTGGAATTATAGATAAACTCACTAAATTAGGCATAAATCCCTATGTCATAAGATGGATGGCCAACTGGCTCACTGACAGAACCCACACAGTAAAAGTAGCTGACTCCAAGTCCGACTTCAGACCAGTGATGAGTGGAGTACCACAGGGTTCGGTCCTGGGTCCTCTCCTGTTTGGCATCTACTTCTCTGAAGTGCAGGCCAACACAGAAGGTCTTTGGCTAACAAAGTTCGCAGATGACTGCAAACTGGGAGCCAGAATAGAATCACCTAATGATGTAGACATTCTACAAAAGGGTCTCACAGTGGCAGATGCTTGGTGTCAAAGTCATGGCCTCAAGCTCAATGCCAAGAAGTGCGTTGTCATTCCCTTTGGGAAAAACTCAGTACCCATGAACCACATATGCGGTAGCTCACTAAACACTGAAAGTGTGATAAGATACCTCGAGACACAGGTGGACAGTAGTCTCTCCTTTTATAACCACATTGCCACAGTAGTCAGGAAATCCTTCTACGTGCCACAGCTCATCACAAAAGGGTTCTCCTTTAGAAAAAAGAAGGTCGTTGTTCCTCTCTACTCGTCCCTCATCAGACCCAATATAGAGTACAATGCCCCGTTTGGCATGTATCTCACAAGACACCTACAACAATTGGAAAGGCCACAGAAATACCTCACTAAGAGGATTACTGGCCACAAACAGATGCCATATGCAGACTGTCTCAAAAAACTCCAGCTCTACTCCATCGCATATCACCTATTCAGAGGTGATCGATCTTTGCCTAATATATAAAGCTATGTCAAGCCCAGAGCTGTTGGACATGCTACACTTAAAGAAATCCCAATCTCTGCGAACCACACGCTCCAGGGACCTAAACCTTGTCATCACAATAAACAGAACATGCTGGAGAGATAGATTCCTGTCCCAAAGACTTCCCATACTCTGGAACAAACTACCCATTCATGTCAAGCAAAGCTCCTCATTGGCCCTCTTTAAGAAAAATCTTGACGATTGGATGGGAAATAGAAAATTCACCCCGGGGATCACTTCTGTGACACTGGCTGACAGGGGCATGGTCAAATAATTTTCTTGGGTGACGAAAGCCAGGGAATCTTTTTGGCTAAGCTTATATAGGCCCCAGGGCCGATAGCCCAGTACTACCCATGAACCTATGAACCACGTAGATGCTAACTGCAGTATGGAATATGACAGAGTACTGTACCATGTTGTCATATGTCACCAAGTTTGTATGCAAATGAAAACAGTGAAAACTCTTGTAGTCTGTCTAAATAAGTTTTCAGTCTTCAACGTTCAATGTATTTGACACAAATTCAGAGCCTAATTAAGTTTTTTTAAGAATTTGTTTCTAATCGACTCCGGGTCATAAGCAGAATCATTACACCACGAGTCTAATCATTTCTTGAATGTTTGAAGACTGTCTAAAGAACTTTGGAAACAAGTTTTATATTCGCAGAGATATGCTAAACCTGTATTATTCCTTGTATTTAAATTATATGATAAAAATTATACACCCAAAGTTGTTGCAAGTACCTCATCCTTCAGACACCTATGAATCAAAATAATATCTCCCCTAATTAATCTATACCTAATAGAACAGAGAGCAAGAAGTTTTAACCTTCCCTTCTAAGGCAGATGTTTAACTGCTGTGATTTGGCTTGTAAAGGACCTCTGTACTCATTCCAGTTTTTTCAATTGTGAAATGTTATATATACAAAATGACCTACAGTAGCCAATACTAGACTAATAACTGCCTTAAATATCTGTAAGTTTGCACTATAACTGATATAAGTTTTTTGATAAAAGTAAATTACTTCCCCATATTTCAGACAAATGTTCATATCTCTGGTGCCATAGGGGTTTCTAAAGAAGTGTAAATGGCAAACTCTTCAGCACAAACCTTGTTTTATTGGTAATATTCTGTAGGTTCTAGTTCTTTAACTGGATTTGTTAGTCACAATAATCACTGCAATTGTAATAACTTTGTAAGCAACTTAACAATTTCTCAACAACCACTCAACTTTCACACATACTGTCAGCAGCAGTTTGTTCATACAGGGCTCAGCAGTTCTGTCTGTGCCCCTTTGTTGTTGCGGTATGTAGAGAAATATGAAATGTATGTCAGCATAAATAAATATTACACAAACAACAATTAATATCTCTTTATGTGCACTAGACAGAGGCCAAGTATTCATGTTTGCAGCATGGCTTTGGAATTGTTAATGTAAACATGAATTGATAATATTAGACACCTACTGGCTTCAGTAGGATTTAACTAGTGAAATGCATTGAGGCATCACCAGACTTTAATGAGTTAACATGGCTCCAGTTTTGGTATCATCTGCAAATTTGCTTAATGACAAAATTCTAGACATAGGCATTCTGGACATATATAAACCGAAAATAAAGGGCAAAGCATGGGTGCTTGGGGAACACCCATATCAATAATTTTAGTGTAAATTTTTTCTATATCCTTATCTACCCTAGCCTGCCTTTTAACCAAACCCAGACCCATATAGTGATGTAAGTATTTACTTGTGTATTCTCTAGGATCTTAACAATTTCATTAAGAAGTACAGTTTTGAAAATTCTAACAAGGTTTAAGAATATCATATCTATGGGGAAGCCTTCATCTAAAACTTTGTTTACATTATTGTAAAAGCTAATCAAGTCCGTTAGACGTGATTGTCTTGAAACAAGGCCATGTTGGAATATATCCATATGGCTGTGTGATTTAGATACCAGTAAGTTAATACTCATTTGTAATATTTCTATAGAGTACTGAGCAGACTAATTGGTTTGTAGTCATTCACAGTAGAACATGCACTGTCTGTAAGGCATTGGAATGACAGTCACTTCCTTCCATTCACTGAGAACAAAACAAACTTTTAGTAGATTTTGAAACAAGTCTATCAAATATGGAACTAGAGAATCCCTTATGTTTGTTAGAAAGAAGCATTTTAAAACATCTTGGCCTGCAGGACAGGATTGCTTGATGTTATTGACTGCCATGGTTACTGCACACTTAGTAATAATGGGGTAGTCCAAGATCATTTATGATGGTACTATGTATTATAATACTGATACTAGAAGCTTCATCTTTTCCATATGCTCTCAGTTTTATAAAAGAGCCTTTTTATTAGAGCTGGTGTTGCTGCTAGCTGACACTCCTTTGCTCTTTTAACTCTACCTCTCAGTATCTTTGAATATTATTGTAGTTAGGTTTAGTGTTAACGTTTGGAAACTCTGCGTATTTCTGTCACAGCCTTTTATCTTGTTTCTTATTTTAGTAAGTGCATGAGACTACCATGATGGAAGTCAAGTATTCGTTGATTCCTTGTTATGTATGAGGACATATTTGTCTGTAAGATCATTTATAAATTTGTAAAAGGTACTGCATCTGTCTTCATTATCTTCTCTTATCCTCATTACCATCTCAAGCCTTAATTTCCGGATTGATGGCTGCAAAGTCTGATCTGTAGGACTTCCTACAAGCTGCCTCTTTATGAAGCCCTTTGACTGTTGGTATCTTGAGTTCATAGGTAATATAGTAGTGGTCAGATGACCCCAGTTCTGGACCACATTTGCACTTAACCTCAAGCCTGCTGTTTACCCAAATTACATCCAACATATTACCCATTCTAATTAGGCTAGTTGCCACCTGGATATTGTTGTTTAGTAAATGCTTTTCAATAATATAATTTATCACCTTAGAGTTAGTGTAAGGTAAGCTTCAGTCTACTCCCGGCATTTTAATGTCACCAGTAGTTATATCACATCCCTTACTAAAACAGTCCTGAATACATTTGCCCAGTTTCATGTTCCTGTCTATTTCCAAGTTGGGAGCCCTATAAAAAACAACAATCTTCCTATTGTGCTGTTGTGCCCTCCATCAGACTGTTACCACCAGAAATTCACAGAGATCATGTACTTCAATAGCATTTACTCCCCAACCCTTAACCTGATGTAAATACATGGTGCCCCTTGAAGCTTGAAATTAACAGTGGTTTGTTTTTATTACTAAACAAGGTTTCGGTAATTAGCAGAATATCATACCATTCACCTGCATTTTTAGTTTCTAGGTTGATCAACTTATTATTTAGGCTTCTAGAGTTGTACATGAGACATTTTAAACTACCTTGGCTTGTATTGTTCCCTTTGATAAGTTTCCCATCTCAAAAAACTTTTGAATATCTAATTACCCTGATGTCTTAAGTGAACCTTCTCCTTAAGAAATAGTTTATCAGTCATTTCTTTTCATAAAGTAATAACTGTCATGGTAATCTTCAAGCAACCAATTCTAATAATGTTAGTCATTTGCCTAGCAATCAAAGACAATCTCCCAGCAAAGCATATGTCAGAAAAACATCACAAAAAATAGAGCTCCAGCCTCTTTTCCCAAAGAAAGGTTGTTCTTAACTGTGTCATGAAACTTCCCAGTCTCAGTACAATCATTGCCATTATTTCAAGCAGCTATAATCATAGTTTTCTACTTTTTGTTTTTAACAACAAGATTAGGTAAGACATTGCTCACATCTTCATTTTTATTATGGGGATGATGTTCTTTATGCCTTTTAACAGAGATTCAACTATTATCAGACTCGAATCCTCATTTTCAAGGGATATATCTACAGAGTGTTTATCAATTATATCCATATCAGCTTGGGCAAGCAGACCATGATATGGTAATGAAGCATCAGCATTCGGTACCTTTTTGGTTTTTCTCTAAAATTGTTCATCACTGGGCCACAATCTAATGGGTTAATGTCACTCCATAGTCTCTTGTTTTTGGAAACAGAACCATTAGCACTAATATCTTTATCACTGACATAAGTAGTGTTAATGAGGGAAGTACAAAATCCTTTCTCATAACTGGATATATACTCTTCAATATTTTCAGTGTTAATGTCCATATTATTATTATGCCCTGTCAAAATACCAACCTGAGACATCCTAACAGAATTGTCATCAGACTGACAACAGTTTACACATTCAGCATATTATGGTATTTACTTTTCCTTACATTTATGAATAACAACATCAGCATATAGCTGCATCACCTCCCTGCCATTTTCCTTACTATCAACCTCTTATTTCAGTGCTAACCATTTGCTATATGTCAAATTCTTAATATTCCAGTCCGGGTTATTTCTACCATGCATATTACAATAAGTGTGTAAAATGAAGTGATTCCTACCTAATAAATCATTGAGGCAGAATTCATTCATTCGTTCCATTACTGTTAATTCAGTTAAGTATGTACACTAGTACTAACTCCTGGACATACTGCTGCAGATCACATTTCCACGACTGAACATTACTTAACACACTTAACGCACTTGTGTCCACTCAAGAAGGGCAATATTTATGAGTCCTTACAGCACCTGATTGGTCATTAGAATTGTCAATCACCCAAAAGTCATTTTAGGCTGAAAAATACTCATTAAACAAAATAACATGTCAGCCCTAATTTTGGAAAGGAAAACAGGTAAGGCATAAAGTAATTAAATAAAAAATTCAGTGAAAAATGTCTTTCTTTATTTTTATAAAGCAGGAAAAAAAGGATTTTCCATTTTAAGATTATTTGGACCTTTTCTGATTGAACTGTGTTAATTTTAAAATTTCTGAGGGCAGTAGTACAGTCTGTGGTGGAGTCAGTTAATTAAGGTTAATTAGAGGCAAAAAATATTCTTGTTTTGGCTAGGCATGGCTTTGCACTTCATTTAAGCAACTGTTTAAGCCATTCTGACTACTATGTGCTACCTTTTTGGTCAAATTTAGAATTTGTTATCCACTAATGTCTCAAGTTCTCTAGTAATCAGTTTAAACAGCTGCCCCATCCCCATATCTGACAAACTTCATTTCTTAATGTAGAAAGATAGACAGAAAGGCTATTTCTGTTGCGCTGGGATTGTATTTTTATTCAATATTGTCTGCAACAGTCCTGCCTCTGTAAGAAGTATAATTGTATTACAGGATTGTAGTTAAGTGCACATTTAGTAATCCTAAGTTTTTTCACTACTCTGAACTCAGAAAACAAATCCTGAAAAGTAGTCAACCCAGGAGAGAGCCCTACAAACTAATACCTCTCACTTCAGCAAAATGTGATAAAAGGCCTCCCACATTGTTGGATTTGTTGTATTCTATTATTTAACTACCATTAGCTCCATGGAGTTATGTGTGGAGTCTGCATGTCCTCCCCATAGTCAAGTGGCATTCGAAAGACATGCGTAAATGGGCGGGCCTTCGTTGAAGGTTGGGCGTCGAGGTGGCACCTCGGCATCGTAAAAATCTACTGCCAATCATTAGCGGACCGGAGTTCTGCTGTGGCGACCCCTAACCGGGAAAATCCGAAAGAAAAAGAAGAACAACAAGCTCCATGGAGTTATGTACCCATTTACATTGAATGTATAAGCTTATCAACAGTGCTTTTCTGTGGTATAATGTTAAAACTCTTAACCATGTCCAGGTAAGTCTGTGTTTTTCTAGTAGACTTATAATCTCCTCAGATGGTACTTGATTTGATAGACAAGATGTTCTTTTGCAAACATCTGAAGTCTAGAAGGAGCAAATTTCATTATCCTTTTCAATTAGTGCATTTTGTTACTGCTAATCAAGAGAATGCATACTTCCCAGGTTTAATTTCCTCTATACTTTCCTGTTCAGCATGAAGTCACTACCTCACAGTTTCCTGATCCCCCACTACCTCTGCCCTTCTTTCACCTCTCCAGTCTAGCAGGCTTTACATCCATCTCAATATAACCATTATTTCCAACTATTTGGCTGACATATATGTTTTCCTTCTTCCAGCACCACGCTTTCTAAGGCCTGTCTGGCTTTTATCACATCACAGTAAAAATGTTCAGCCTTATTGCTTGTACAGCATTGCCATTTTTAAATATCATTAGTTAATACTGTCAGCAGAATATTACATTTTAAAAGGAGAGGATGGGGTTGGTATAATAGTTAAGGTGTTTACCTCACAGACATGAGGTACAAGGCTTGATTCTATCCTTTGAAAGGAAAATTAGCTAGACTTAAAGTGGCCCACAAGAACAGCAAGCCTATTACTTACCTATAAACCTAAAAAGTCAGTTGTCCTACCTAAATATGTAAGAGATTCACCCAGTGCAGTTCTGTGCCATCTAGTTATCTTAAAAAATATCATCCACAAGATGTATATAAAATGGAATGTATTTACCAAGTGTTGCATCAGAATTTTATATGCATGGCTCTTCCCAAGCAAAATGAGCAGTTTTAGCATAGGTGTTCAGTACAGGTTTATCCATGTGATTTTTAGTGATATATAATGTCTTTAAATATAAATCTATTACACAGAACAAAATCCAAAAAAGCTCATATAGTTTCAGTTTTATGTGACAACATAGATTCAGCAATTCAAAGATTCAAAGAAACTTTATTGTCATTTAGGAAACACAAGTGCTACCTAAAAGAAATTTCAAGTGTCAGGTCTTTTACAGGAAAAACAAACACAAAAAGACAGACATGATAGGTGTTAAAGAATAAACAATAACTATAGTACAAAAGTAAATATCTAGGTAGCTGACGCACATGCTTGTACACTATTTGTATACACTGGACAACACTGACTACTAAATGATTAAAACATGAAAAGAAAAGTGCACTATACACAGAGGTGAGATTGGGTGATATTGCACATAAGGAAGTGATTGGAATTGCACTCGAATGAGAATATATTAATTTTATTATGCAATAAGATGCAAGGGGATAGGTATGGTAGGGTTTTGTGTGTGTGTGTGTGTGTGTGTGTGTGTGTGTGTGTGTGTGTGTGTGTGTGTGTGTGTGTGTGCGCGAACGCGTTTGTATGAGTGAATGGGTTAGTGTGTCTGTGAGCATGATTGGACAGGGGCTTTGTTTTTTTATGTATGCATGAATTTGTGAATGTGTTTGGGGGTGCTGTCACACCTCCACATTCTCCAAGACTAGCGAGCAAATCCTGCAATACTGGGGAATGGGGAACACTAAGCACCAGAGACACTCTTCATATCATGCTGTAATGGCACTTAGCTGAAAAAAAGGCAACATGAATCAGGAGGAGCTCCAGACACCAGGGATACTCCATGAAGCACACCCAAAAGGCTAAAAAAAGATTGAAGCCCTCTACCCTTCTACCTCTCACAAAAGATATTAGTCCTCTGCACCACCAAAAATACCAGGGATGCTTTTAAACATTACCCAAGTGTTAAAAAATAGCTAGGTAAAGGGAGGGGTTTCAAACCCTACACCCTTGATAAAGGAAGCGGCAACATCATTTAACTAGTACAGCACCTAAACAGTTAGTGTAGCCAGGATTATTTTACATAATAAGGAGTAAGAAACTCTAATGTCTGTTGGGATTCAGTGATTGCAATAGTGTGTGAGTTAAACAGGGAAGGGTACCCTGTAAGAGGCAACAGCAGGAGTGTATCCTTGTATCCTTGTGTGGGAAGGCTTCAATGCAAAGACAGGAAGCAAATGTTGGAAATGTGATGGGGAAGAAAGATGTAACTAGGAACATATTTTCTTGGAGTGTAATGAATTTGGCAGACTTTAAAGATTGCTTGCAGACTGCTCTGATGGAGATACTGGGTGAGCAGATTGGTATAACTAAGGAAATTATTATTTTTTTTGAGTTATGATACAGAATCGGAACTGCCTAGACATAGAAAGGCCTTGCTGAGTCAAATTATGGTGGCTGCCAAAAAAGCAGTTAGTAGAAAATGGAAATCAAAGTCTAAACCAGCGACGATAGGAACAGAGATAAAACAACTGGAATTGTGATCTTTAGAAAAGGGTAGGAGCAAATTGCATAAGAAAAAATGGGAATTTTGGGATCAATACATGCAAAGGAGAAACGAGGTTTAAAAGAAGACAGGATTTGAATGAGCTATGTAATGTTTGACTGACAATGACTGGATATATTGTAAATGATGTAAAATGTTTGCAGCTACAGTTGTGTCAGCATGGTTTGAAATGTATAATGTTTGCAATTGAAATTGTGTCGGTAAGGTTTATTTTTATTTTTTTATAAATGTAAGCTTGCCTATGTCATACGTGATAATTTAGTAAAGATCTTTCTTGTTCAAAAAAAGAAACATGAGACCCCACCAGAGAGAATGTTTAAACTATTATTGGGAGTCAATTAAAAATTAATAGACCAACAGGTCCATCATCACTATTCACTGTGTGAATACTAATAAGAGTGGTAATATTGTTTAACTAACAATGTATACAAAATTACACATGTTTTTATGTGAGTAAAAGCAATATAAAGCTCAAATAAAAGTTTTTGGAACATTTGTCTGATATTCCTAGGAATGTCATTAGTAATGTTTAAACTAAATACGTATCAGGTGTAGGCAGTGACTGCACATTTCATTATCGAGTCATAACCAAAATGCATCTTAATTTGACGGTTGGTGATTTTGTACTTGAAAGTGAAATTGTTGACATGCTGACATTAAACAAGGGATAAATGCTAGTGTCAACATTAATACAATTTTAAAGGAAAACACGATAAGTTGTAAAGAGCTGTACTGTTTTGCTGAATAATATATATTTAAATTCCTTAACTATGTTTTAATTGGGCTAATATCTGATTGGGGTATTGTCATCATATGATATATGATTTTTATTGAAGTTGATATCTTATTACAGATAAATTCATACAATTAAAAAAATTTTCTTGAAAGCTTTGCTACTTTGTATAGATTTATTTCTGAGAATTCTTATTGTTTTAATAAATACTGCTATTTTGGACATCTCAGTTGTGTTCTTTGAGATTCTTTGGTTTGTAGTTGAACCCCAGTTTGGCTGTTTGCCCTGCTGTGGCTTTTTTGTTTTAATGCAGCATTTCCCTAGCAGTACATTTTGTGATACCTCCCAGTGGAATACTGACTCATGCCAGTTTACTTCTGTTGCAACAAACAGCTTAACTGCAGTGTCAATGCAGTATGGTGAAAGGTTAAAAAATTATATACCGGGGTGATGTCTAGAAAGCCTCCCATGCATATACAACACACGCACAGAATCAAAAATACAAAAAAAAAAAAAAGAAAAAAGCAAAAACCTGCAAAAGTTTCCATGATAGCAACCCACACAGAATGTTTCTTTCTTTCGGTTTTCCCGGTTAGGGGTCGCCACAGCGGAACTCCGGTCTGCTAATGATTGACAGTAGATTTTGACGTGCTGGCTTGCCGGGCCTAATGCACAACCTTCAATGAAGGAGTGCCCATTCACGCATGTTGCCACACAGAAGATGCTTTAACTGAGAATTGAACGGGCAACGTCTAACTGTGAGGTGACAACGCTACCGCAGCACCACCACCGCAGTGAGTGTAAATCATAATATTCGTGAAGGAAAGTCTACTGCTGACACCCCATCCATACATCCCAACAGAAAGTCAGTAGTAAAATCATGAATGGTGAACTGGCACCTTTGCCAGTCTGCTTCTTAGATGTTCATCATATTGATCACTGCTGCAGTAGCCTTAGGTTTATGAGTTATATCCTATATAGGATGTAACAGCCAGCCAGCTTCTAAAGCTTGTGGGCACCTTCCATGTGCCCAAACTTTCATTCATCTCAAGCTGAGCTGACTAAAAAGACAGCAAGAGCTTCCACAAGGATGTTAAATATGTATATACATGTGTGTGTGTGTGTGTGTGTGTGTGTGTGTGTGTGTGTGTGTGTGTGTGTCTATGTCTGTGCATTTGTATTAAGAAATTTCATAGAAGAATGTTATGTTATAAACTGAAAGACCACACAGTCTGATAATGGTACTTATATATGATAGCAAATGAAAAGTAGACGTTACAGTCCTGTCTTGAAATAATAAGTTGATGAATCCATTGTTATTTCTTATTTAAATACACAGTCAATCCAGTCAATCTAATGAACATTCACAAATGTTGTTGTTCTTCTTCTTTCGGCTTTTCCCGGTTAGGTGTCGCCACAGCAGAACTCTGTTCCACTAATGATTGGCAGTAGATTTTTTATGGGTGCCGAGGTGCCAGCTTGACGTCCAACTTTCTGAGAAGGCACACCCATTCTACTCATGTCTTTCAAACGCCACTCGACCGCGGGGAGGACATGCAGACTCCACACAGAAGGAGCTCCAGCCGAGAATCGAACGGGAGATCCTCTTGCTGTGAGGCAACGCTACCGCTGCACCACTGCGGCTTAGCAATGAACATACACAAATAGGAATGAAAAACTTTTTTTTTTATAATTTTGTTTATATTTGGCAATTGAATATACTGGTAGAACTATCTATTGTGTATGGTGTAACATTTTATGCAGTACTTGGGCACCAGTCATGAAGAGAAGAAACCTTCAGCAGCTGCATGAATGAATTTTGTGTGCAGAGCAGATCTTACAAATTCCGGAACAATACTAATGATACCTGTAAACAAATATACCTTAAAAATATGTCATATGTGTGCGTAAGGACAATGCCAGTGATGCTTTAAAATCAAATTCACTTATTCTTCGTTCACTGGAGGTTATTTTTCTTAGAGTATGCACACATTTGCCTAAGTATTTTTGACATAAAAGGTAAGGTAATTGCCTGTATATATGTTTGTTTCTCTGTGTGACTGATGTTTGTTAATTTGTTTTAAGAAGGTTGAATAAACTTTAGCAGACTAATATATGTGTATGTTTTACTACGAAGTAAGTACCGCTCTTCATTGGCATTTTTATTACTCATACATAAAAAGCTTGCTATTGGTCTTAGGAAGTTACAGAAATCCTTTCTGTATTCTGTATTTATATTGGCTATTTTCAGTATTTTTTAAACAAGAAACGTCTTTATTAAACGATCACTTACAACATAAGCAATCAGACATTTATATAAATGAAAACAAACCACATTGACACAATCCTAGTTGCAAGCATTTTACATCACAAACCATAGTGACACACTCCCAGTTGCAAACATTATATATCACTTATAATCTGCCTTGTCATTTTCACTTAAACATTACATAGCTGATTTAAGTCCTCCCTTTTTTAAAACCTCATTCCTGTCTTATGCATTGTTCCCACAATTCACATTTTTTCCTATGCAGTTTGCTCCTACCTTTTTCTAAAGATCTCAATTCCAGTTGTTTTAGCTCTGTTACTATAGTCACTGCTTCATTATAGTTGGTTTAGATTTTGATTTCCATTTTCTAGTAACTGCTTTTTTTGGCAGCCACCATAATTAGACACAGCAAAGCCATACCATGTCTAGGCAATTTTGATTTTGTATCATAGCTCAGAAAAGTCATCTCCCTCATCACACCAATCTGCCCACCCAACATGTCTGACAGTGCATCCCACAGGGAATCCTTAAAGTCTGTCAACTCACTACACTCCCAGAAAATATGTTCCCAGTTACCTCTTTCTTCCCCGTTACACCTCCAACATTTGCTATCTACCTGAGGAAGAATCCTCTGAATTCTGTATTAGCATATAATTGCCATTTACAAGACTGTTTTGAATTGTGATGACCACTCTTCTTTAGTCAGCACTTTTAGACTAATAAGAGATTAACAGTCTAGTAGGCAAATCTCAGCCAATACAGAACTGTTTTTCCTAATACCTTGTCTGTACCACTGTTGTGTCTGTTCTTGAATAAATAATTCCTAATGCTCATCTTTTATTGTAGTTCTATAAGGATGAGCAGTTAAACTACATGCAACAGTCATTGCAGATATAATTTTTAAATAATGCTTTGTTTAAAGTTTTTAAGTATGAATAGTGAGCCTTGCTGTCAGACATTAAGTTCAGGTAAATCAACAAATGATAATATATATACTTTATGCATAAAATGTGTAAGAGACTGTGGAATGTCCCTTAATATACATAAGGTAAACATACTCACATAGTGTGTCAGTCAAGTACTTCAGTGCTGATGTTTTAGCAAGACTGCTCATTGTCTGTAACAGTCCTGGTTATTTTAAATCTTTAAGTATAAGGGGTGTGAAGATGTATATTCCTTAGTACAACTTAATATGATGATTTTTAAAAAGAAATTACAAGGATAAACACATTCTCTAATCAATGGTTGCATTTGAAAAAGAAAGTTGATTTCCTCAATGTGGAAAGTATTCACTTATAACTGGCAGATTTCACATAAGTACCTATGTTTAATTATGGTAAGTAAGTGCCGTTTAGTTTATGAAAAAATTGCCATTAGGTTAGGTCTCCAATTTTGTGACCTTTCATGTAGATAATATTTGTAGTGAAGTACGAGCAGAGGGGTATAGTCATTACTTCTGAGATATACAGAGTTTGTAAAATGAATGTAGGTCACTAAATCCTTAGCACTTTCAACTTAAACTTATTTCTGTCTAGAAAATGCAGATTAGGCGAGGGGTAGTGTCACTGAAGAAGGTTACTGTGTGGAGCAGCAGATTAACAGCATACTCATCAATTCAGTCAGTAGCTCAGGTACTAGCTTTCTCTGTAATTTTCTTTAGAAGCACAGTAGTCACTTTGAAAGTGAAAAACTGCAAGATGGCATGCCACAGGGTAGGAATTACGTTTTTATAAAATGTCTTGAACTTGCCCTCCCTAACTATTTTGATAAGATATGTATTTATTTGCATAATTTATACTAGCAGCACATGATGAGGATAACTTTTCTGTATAGCATAGCAAATAATAAAATACAATCAACAACATACAGTGAAACATCACTTAAACACATTTATGATTTCGGAATGGCATATTTAATAATAAGCGGTTTAAACCTTGTGAAATAAGGGTAGGCAACATCAGTGGGTGGAGCACTTACATTAATAATTAATTATTTGAGGGTCACCTATATTAATTAATTCTTCTAGGGACTTCTTGAGGCTGAAAACAAGAAAGTGCCCAGTGATACAATCTACTGCATTGTATTCTATGGAACTTCAAATAGATGTTCGTGAACAAGACAGATTAAATCAACATAGTTCAAAATAAACTACCAAAATGACAAACTCCAACATAAGCATTAATTTAAATATATCCTGAAAGATGCCAGTATTGCATTAACTCAAAAAATATGATGCCACAAAAAGGCCAGGGCCATTATTTTTTGTACCAATTAGAAAACCAGGTAAATCTGTAATACCCAAAGTTAGTGATATAAAAGTCTCAAATATCCATTCAGATGATGTTATAGTTAAGACATTGTCTGAAGAATATCCATTTCTTTGTTGTCTGTTTTTTAAGTTCATTTTATCTGCACATATATGATATTGATGTTATTATTTAATCAATTTGTCTCTACAACATTTATTACATCAAAATTGTATAGACTTTACACATTCATTTTTTTAAGAGCTAACTATCCAAAAATTGGTAGAATCTTTGTTATTCCAAAGATTTATAAAAGTGAAACTTGTCCACCATTGAGACATATAGTGATGGTGGATCACAGTAAAACAGAGATCATTTCAGTTTTCTTGGATAATATTTTGAATCTAGTTGTACAGAACACTGAGTTTTATTTGAGAGATTCTTAAGATTTTTGGGGAATAACTAAAAAATTATAAATTTATAGATGCAGAAACAATACTTATAACTATTGATATTAAGTCCATTTACACTTCTGTTAGACATGAAACATAGGGGGAATTTTTAAGGTTAATTTTTAAGTAAGTTTAGAGATAGAAGTGGTTTGTATGGAGTTAGTGTTAAGCTCTGTTTTTTTCATATTTTATAACAATTTTTGGGGGCAATCCAAAGGTGTTGCTGTGGGGACCAAGAGCCTCCATTGTTGCCAGTTTTATTATCATTTGGTGGGGACATATGTTATTGATTAAGCTGCCATTGTTAGTAAATGTATCATTTTACAACTACTACTTTGATGATTTATTTTTTATATGTAATGTGCCTTCAGATATATTTGAAATGTTGAAGGATTTAAATAATAGTACAGGTTTCCTTTCTTTTGATAAGTGATAAAGGGACTAATATTTAATTTTTAGATGTTAACATTGAGATGACTGTAATATGTTTAGTAGTAAAGTTTATCAAAACATATCTTCACCAATAATTACTTACATTATAGTGGTCAGCACCCTCCATTTGGGAATTAGAATGTGTTAAGAGGACAGATTATTTGATTAAGTAGACTAGTTAAGCAAAATGTTTGAAGAAGTTTCAATAGTGAGAGCTTTATTTCTTAGCAGGGGTTATCCATGAAAACTTAGGAATATCATGTGAAAGTCAAAGGGCCAGATTTCAAAAGAGTTCCACTCAGTGTAAGTCTGCCCTGATTATAAAAAACCTGCTCTCAGTGTTAGTGACTTATTTTGGTGTAAAGCCTTTCTATGAAAGACTTACTACAGGGACCAGATATCAGAACACCCTCTCTCAGCCTGCTCTCAGTGTAAGTGACCACTTTTTGAACTGAGGCCAAAGTTAAGAGATGACACAATTTTCCAGTTATTTTGATTAGTGGTTATAACCCTAAGACTAAAAATGATGTTGATAGATATTGTAGTGCATTCCCTTTAACCGTTTCTTTAGATATGGATAATATAAGGAAGTTATTAACATCTGGAAAATCATCAGTGGTAATTCTGATTTAATTAAGATTATAGGGAAAATCCCTTTGTTTACTTACAGAAGGGCAGGAAATATTAAAATGTTTTTAGAAAATAATTTAAATGTTAATAGTTTTAGTGGTCCTTATGGAACTTACCCATGTAATGGTTGTTAAATGTGTAGGTTTACTGAAGCTGGTCACACCAAAATTTTCAGACACTCAGTTTTTATATTTTATATTAAGGGAAAATCCACATGTGACACTTCTAGTGTAGTTAATGTGGCTGGTTGAAAGTCTTGCGAGAGCTTCTATGTTGGCAAGACTACAAGGAAGCTCTCTCAATGCATTAATGAACACAGACCAGCTGTCATTAATAAGGATTCTTCTAATGCTTTAGCTAAGCATTCATTAATATGTAGAGATTTAAAAAATGTTTCTTTTTTTGTAGTAGATCATATTAATAGAGAGTCAGATTTAGATAAATGGTTAGAAGCTAAGAAAGTTAGATGACAGCTGTTGTTAGCTCAAGCAAAAAAAACAGCACTCAGTGTAGAACAAAATCAAGAACAAAAAAACACTGAAGGCAACAGAGAACAGACTCAGAAATGAGCGTAAAACAGTTTAATCCATGCTTTCATCAGTCAGACTTCTTCAGAAATACAAACTTTAGTAAAACTTCCATGTATATATACATACACCCTTCACGCATACATGCCCACTGGATCTTTAATTACATCAATTCAGTAAAACAAACAATAAAATCTAACTCTTAAAGGAAACTAAAACAAATGAAACTAAAAAACAGTCAAAGGGGGGGTCCCAAATCCACCTTTATATGACTATTTTACCTCTCTGATAAAAAAAATTTTATTTTGACAGTGTCATTGAGAACAGGAGGGCTGAATGCTCCTAACCTTAATTGCCACAGAGTCTCTGTCCTTTCTACCAAGTTTTTCATATTGCCACCTCTCAAGTCCTTGTCTATGTGATCATTAATAGAAAAAGAAAATTTCTTAAACAAATCACAACAAGCTGAATGTCTGTATAGGGCATTATTTTCATCCTTACTTCTAATAGCATAACACACATAATGCATGCACTCAGGTCATCAACAACAGGTACAAATATGACTCTGTCATTGTACATGTGGCTGTGAATGACCTGAGATGTACCTCCCTGGACTACATGAAAAGAGACAAGGAGGAGCTCTCGGATTATGTAGCCTAGGCAGGTATGACCCTAGCCCTCAGCAGCATCCTACCATCACCCAGAATTATACCACAGTACAAGCAGAAAATGATGGATTTCAACAATTGGCTAAGTTTCTGGTGTCATTCTAAGGGGATCCAGTATCTGTCTACCTGGGATGACATGATTGACAGACCTCAATGCTTTGGCAGAGATGGCCTGCATCTGTCACCCCAGGGCTTCTGGATACTGGCCAAGGCTCTTGCCACCCCTATAGTACCTTTTTTAGGTGGTGTTCTAAAGACCAAATTACCACCATAACAGCTACAAACAAATGCAATCTGAGGGTCATACTGCTCAATGTTAGAAGTCTAAATCTCAAAATACACTCACTCGAGGCACTCCTTAAAATGGAGAACATCGACATTTGTGCTGTAACAGAGACCTGGTTCAAGGCAGCAGAAAGCACCACTGCACTACCAGGCCCCACACCTTTCGGCCTCAGAACTTAGACTGAAGCTCCAAAGGCAGTGGTGTTTCCATATCCATAAAGGATGTGCACACCTCTAGACTGGTAGCCCAACATAACGCATCAGAGATACTTCAGGTGCAGCTAACATTGGGCAAGACAGCGATTCAGGTCGTAGACTGCTATAGGTCCCCAACCATGTTTCAGGACTCGCACTCCACGTTCCTAAGCACCTGGAGAATATTAGGGTCGAACCTAACACTCTCTTACTAGGCGACTTCAACTACCTCTCCATTAACTGGGTAAACTACTTATGTACCAATACACTTGCCCAACATTTCCTGGAGTTCATTAATTCCAATGCCCTGGACCAGCTCGTTCTTAACCCCACTAGACGCATCCTTGACCTGGTTATTATTAACATGGGCGACTGTTGCTCTACACCAGTAGTCAGCTCCTCCCTGGTTATATCCGACCACAAACTAATCACCTTGGAAATCCACATCCCTCCAACCACCCCCAGCAAAGGTAACCAGCATGATAAACTTCTCCAGAACTAACTTTGGGATCCGGGATCCTAAAAACAGAGGTGGCTAACTTCATGGCACCCATGCAAATGGAGAATAGTTGCGTGACTGCAGAATCATACACCATCACTGTACAAACACGTACACAAATGTACGAATCAAGCCATACCCAGTAGTACCAAGACACTGTCCTCCAAAAAAAGGAAGCCAATCTGGTGGTCCCCTGCCACAAACAAACTCTACAACAGAAGGAAAAAACTGATGTGGAATAAGGTGAAGTCCCAAGACTGGAAAAACTCCCTTATCTGCAACAACAAAAAGTTGAGATCCCTCATCAAATCCTCTAAAGCAAGGTATGAAAACAGAATTGCAACAGATAGTAAAGACAAACCACAAAGCCTTCTATAGTTATGTAAAGATTCTCCACGGCAATACCCAGATTTGCTCTGAGCTACTGCACAATGGTACCTCCTATACTGAGCCAACAGATATTGCCAGTATACTGGTCGACAGATTCACTGCCAACTTTACCCCCCTTTCCCCACCCAAAGGACCAATCACAATACCAGTAGATTGCCAGGCACCCAGTATTACTGCTGCACAGGTTAAAACAGCACTGTCCAAGGCCAGGAATACAGCTTCTATGGGACCTGACAATATCCCTGGTTGTGTTCTACGTGAACTACAGAGTGAACTGGCACCTCACCTGTGTGCTCTGTTCAATCACAGCCTCACCTCAGGTTTTATTCCTGATGAATGGCGAACTGCTACAGTTATCCCTCTCCACAAAGGAGGAGCGACTACAGACCCTGGGAACTATCGCCCCATTAGCCTGATGAGTCTGATATGCAAATCTATGGAACACATCATCTGGACCTAATAAACAAAGATATAGGGAATCTCCAAACTCTGGATCCCACACAGTTTGGTTTTGTGAAGGGTAGATCATGCCTCCTCAACTTGGTCGACTTCTTTGAGTCAGTCACCAGAGCTGTGGATGAAGGCAAGGTAGTTCATACAGCCTACGTTGATCTGGCCAAGGTCTTTGATACCATTCCCCACTCAGGAATCATAGAAAAACTCACTAAGCTTGGCATCAACCCCTATATCACTAGATGGGTTGCAAACTGGCTCGCAGGTAGAGCCCACAGTGTGAAAGTAACTGACTCCAAGTCAGACTGCTAATTAGTCACGAGTGGAGTCCCACAGGGATGGGTCCTGGGTCCTCTCCTGTTTGGTATCTACTTCTCTGAAGTCCAGGCCAACATGAAGGGACTCTGGCTGACAAAGTTCGCAGACAGTTGCAAGTTGGGAGCTGTTATTAACTCCCCAAGTGCTGTTGACATTCTACAGAATGGCCTCACCGTGACCAACGACTGGTGTCAGAACCATGGCCTTAAGCTCAATGTCAAAAAAATGTGTCGTCATCCCCTTTGGGAAAAACCCAAGTTCCCATGAATTACCACATTGATGGTAGTCCACTGAACACAGAGGACGTTATAAGAGATCTAGGAACACAGGTTGACAGCAACTTCTCTTTTGATCACCACATTGCCACTGGGGTCAGAAAGTCCTTCTATGTGGCACATCTCATTACTAAGGGTTTTGCATTCAGGAAGAAAGAGGGCATTGCTTCCCTCTGCTCTTCCCTTATTAGGCCAATCATCAAGTACAATACCCCATTTGGCATGTACCTCACTAGACACCAGCAACAACTGGAGAGGCCGCAAAAGTACCTCACAAAGAGGATCCTAGGCCTAAACACTTGTCCTTTATGGACAGACTAAAAACAACTCCAACTATTCTCTGTCTCATATCGCCTAGTTAGACGCAATCTCTGCTTCACTTGCAAAGCCATGTCTGACCCAGCTCCGTTAGAAATGCTACATCTAAAGAAATCCCAATCCCTCCCCACCACACGCTCCAGAGACCTCAACCTCATTACCACAATTAACAGAATATGCTGGAGGGACAGGTTCATAACCCAGAGACTTTCCATGCTATGGAACAGACTTCCCATACATGTCAAGCAGAACACCTCGCTGACCCTCTTCAAGAGAAATCTTGATGAGTGAATGAGAAACAGAAAATTCACCCTGGGGATAACACCAGTGGCTCTACTCGATAGAGACACTGGGAACTAAGGTCAGGTAGCACTATGCCAGGATAACCCTATGGCTAGGCTTGTAAAGGCCCCAGGGCCATTAGCCTAGTACACACCTATGAACCTATAACAATGTTCCTTTATCCGCTTATTTAGTCATCTGGTAGTCATGCTGATATAGAAGGTTGAACATCCAGAAAATAGAGCAATGTATATCACATTGGTAGTGTTGCAATTAAATCTCCCTGGTACAGAAATTGTACGACTCAGATGTGACAAACTAACATAAGGTCCCTTGTGACTGTATCTGCAAACACTGCAGCTAAAGCATTTGTACATACCCTTAGGTCTATCTGAGTGAGGGAGAGACATTCTGTTATCATCCTTTTCTAGTAAACTCTTAATAGTGTTAACCTTCTTGTATACAAAATTAGGAACATTTCCCAAAACTAGTTGCAACTCACTGCTACCAGTAATAATTTTCCACTTGTCATTTACCACAGATTTGATGGTGTCACTTTCAACAGACATACCAATAACTTATGTTAGTTTGTCACATATGAGTCGTACTATTTCTGTACCAGGGAGATTTAATTGTAACACTACCAGTGTGATATATATTGCTCTGTGTTCTGGATGTTCAGCCTTCTATATTGGCATGGCTACCAGACAACTAAATAAGTGAATAAAGGAACATTGTTATGCTATTAGAAGTAAGGATGAAAATAATGCCCTACACGGACATTCAGTTTGCTGTGATTTGTTTAAGAAATTTTCTTTTTCTGTTGTTGAATACACAAATAAGGACTTGAGAGGTGGCAACATGAAAAACTTGGTAGAAAGGAGAGAGAGAGACTCTGTGGCAATTAAAGTTAGGAGCAGACAGCCCTCCTGGGCTCTGACACTGTCAACATAAAATGTTTTTTTTTATCAGAGAGGTAAAATAGTCATATAAAGATGGATTTGGGACCCCCTTTTGACTGTTTTTTAGCTTAATTTGTTTTAGTTTCCTTTAAGAGTTACATTTTATTGTTTAATTGTTTTATTGAATTGATGTAATTAAAGATCCAGTGGGCATGTATGTATGAAGGGAAGGGTGTATGTATATACACATGGAAGTTTTACTAAAGTTTGTATTTCTGAAGAAGTCTGACTGAAGAAAGCGTGGATTAACCTGTTTTACACTAATTTTTGAGTCTGTTCTCTGTTGCCTTCAGTGTTTTGTTGTTTTTGTTCTACACTGAGTTCTGTTTTTTGGTTGGTCTGAGCTTTGCTTTTTTATGGCGTGTGCTTCAGAGGATGATCTTTTGGATCTGACTTTGCATCCAGTCATGGACAGTCAACATTCTATGATGGCAGCGTCTCTGAACTTGGTAATATACAGAAATCTTTAGCTGCTTTAACCAGAAAACCATATCAAAACAAACCCTGTATTAAGGGGAAAAGTTCTGGTTTTGTTAATGATTCACCTGAAGGTAATTTACATGCAGACTGTGTAAAAGAGCTTACTAGTTCTAACAATGAAATTTTATACAAGGATGTCTCAGCGGCTTTGAACTTTACATCTGACCCTTTTGCCTTACCAGGTAGTTCTGATAGTTCAGTTGAGAACCCCACCACTGAAAATGCTGTTATCACTGATCAGTTGTTTGAAATGGAAAAGGGTCTCAAAAGATATAGCGCTCTTGTAGTAGAAAACAAGTATTTTGACTGCTGCATCTTGTCTAAGATAGTTCGTAAGGGTCTCAGGTTTTTCAAAGCTCTGAATGGAGTTGATCAGGATGATCCGGTTTTTGAGGAACTAACTACTTTTTTCAACAATGCTGGTTTGGATTTTCTGAAGTTGTTGGTCCAGCACAACAGTAAACTTATCGACCAACTAAAAGTGGATTTGGAGGAACTAGACAACAACATTAAGGAGAAATTAAGGGGTGAAAACGGTCACTTCAAAGACTATCAGTCTTAGAAGCTGTTGATAAATAACAGCCCTTAAACGCTCATAATTTCAATGGGCATTTTAATAAGACTTGCAGTTCTGCAGTTAAAAACAGCAATGTTCCTTTAAGTTCTGGTTATACAGGAACTATAAGCGGAGCCAAAGTGTCAGAGACTATGTGTCATCAAGGAGGTGATGCCAACAAGGTTGCTGCTTCGCCAGTTCCCGGGACATCTACTGTCAACTGTTCTAGTATTAGTTCTGGTAACAACAAAGAAAGGACTAATTCAAAAAACAGGAGAGGTTTACCCAAAGTTCTGGGATTCAAGCAGGGTCGAGGCAAGAGCCGTTTACGGAAACAGTGACTGATTTGGACTTTAATGTGAGTTTAGGCAGTAAAATGTATAACTTAACTAATTTTGAGTTGTCTGACTCTCAAAAGCACTTGTTGGGGTTGGGTTTAAACTTTATCCCCAGCAAACGAGTGGATGTCCTTCAAGAATGCAACTGCAGTCATAACATGTGGGTTGTCCTGCCTCAGGCAGCCCTCAGTCGGCCGGATTCCAAAATCTGGGTCCGACGTCGGCTGATGTCGCATTTCTCTCCGACGTCAGAGCGGCTGGAGTATATAAGCATCAGCCGACGCCATTTTCTTCAGTCTTTCTTGCCGCGCGGTGCCCGAAGCAGAAACAGTTCGCAAGTGCCGGCCGGTCAGCTCCTGTATTCTTCGATTCCGAAGTCATCAAAAAAGCTAAGTACCCCGTTGGGGACCTTTTCTTGCCTCAGCCGATGTCAGAAATTACTGAAAAAGTTAACAATTGTCTTTTTTGTGGTAAACAAATACCTCATAAGGATTTCCACTCTTACTGCCTCCCTTGCCTGGGCCCAGACCACGACGTCTCGGCCTGTGTAGCCTGTGCTCGCTTCAACAAGCGCACTCTCAGGCGCCGGACGGAGTTCGCTGAAGACATTTTCGGCGATAAATTTGCTTATACCATGCCGTCGGATCTTCCGACATCGCAAACTCCCAAAAAGCGAAAAGACCGGGACTGACATCCTCGGCCCGCGTCTACTACCGACTCCACGCCAAAATCTACCGTGAGTGCTCCGGTTCCCTCTGAGACGGTCTCTCCACCGCTCCGAACCGAAGACACCGCATTACCGACGACTCCGATTCCAGACATTACTCCGACGCCAGTTATAGATTTTCCTCCGGATACCGAAACCGAGGAAATGCCCGAGACCATTGCTGTAGACAAGGTCACTCCTGCACGTGGAGCTGCCAGGCCTCCTATGGCCATGTCTATTAAGGCCTACACTAGGGCTAAGGCAGCCAGCAAAACAAAGCATATTACTTCTAGGTCTTTACCTCAGCCGACTCCAGAGACACAAATTATGTCCATGGCTGCTGATTTAATTTCCATGATTAGAGGTTCGCAGACCCATCCAGAGAGAGCTTCCCAGCCTCCTCCTGATAAAAGGCCCCAGGTTGAACCCTCTGACCCTACTCCTTCAGATGAAGACTCTGGGGGCTCTGTCCACTCTGATGGCCAGGAAGAGCTCTTCCAGACCTATGAGGACTCAGATGCAGAAGATTCCATACCTTCGGCCTCCCCACCTGAGGATATTTCCTTTGGGGAAGTTCTGCACACCATGAGGGAACATTTCAAGTGGCAGGGCCAGGAATATTCTGATTCCAGGAAACGCCTTAGGACTTTCCTTAAGAAGCCTCAGCACAGGCCCTTAGCTATTCCTCCTGTACTTGATGTTCTGGATGATTTGTATTCTGATTCTAGTGCTACCCCTGATACTCTCCCTCCTGCACCAGCCAAGCCAGACAGGTATTATAGGGTCCCTGAAACTCATTCCCATTTATTCAGGGCCCATACTGTTGATTTGGAAACTATTTCACAGGGGCCAAAAGGAGTTTCAGCCTCCACCTCAAAAAATCCTTTACCCTCCAACAGGGAAGCAAGGTCATTAGAAAGATGGGGTAAAAAGGTTTACACTTACACTACCTTATCTATGAGAGCTTTAAATTGCCTTTTTCATATGTTCCAATATCAGGATTATCTTTTAGAAGATTTACAAAAAACACTAGCTTCTCCTGATCCTTTAGACAGGAAGTCTTTGCAGGAAGCTGTACATAACACTCAGCAAGTAAGCAATCACTTCCTGCAGTGTGGATATGATGCATTGGAAGCTTCATGTAGGGCAGTTATGACAGGGGCTGTGATGCGAAGACATGCTTGGTTAAAAGATCAACCTCTACCAGATCATGTAAAAGCAAAGCTTCTGGATGCACCTTTGGAAAAAAACAAGCTTTTTGGTGCAAACGCTAAGGATGTACTAAAGACCATAGAAGAAAAAGCAAAATCAGTTCAAACTGTAAAGGATTTCCTCCAGGTTCAACCCCCCAGATTCAGTAGGAATTGGCCTTCAAAAAACTGGTCCTTTCCTAATCCAGAAAAGTTTCAAAGGGGTAAGAACAGACGTGGCCGAGGAAGAGGCCAATACAGAGGCCCTTACAGGGGACGTCAATGGCAGCCAGGAAACCAAAGAGGTGACGCAGGGGTTTCTCCTGCCCAACAACCACAATCTCAATGACTTTCCTCTACTACCGCCTACCCGGGAACAACTGGAAGCTCCCTTGGGCGGGAAATTATCTCTGTTTGCAGAAAACTGGCACAGACTGACAAAGGACAAATGGATTTTGGACATTATAGACCGAGGGTACAGGTTTCATTTTCATACCTTACCAAGAAAACAAGGCATGCCAAATCTACCACAGCATCAAAGGGCAGAGGCTATCAAGCAAATCTCACTGCTAACTCAAATGAAAGCAATAGAAAGAGTTCCACAACAAGAACAAGAACAGGGATTTTACTCAAGACTGTTCCTTGTTCCAAGAAAAGAAACTCAATGGAGACCAATACTGGACTTGTCCGCATTAAACACCTTTCTCATAGTACCAAAGTTCAAAATGCTGACTCTACAGCAGCTCCTTCCCATGCTGGGCAAGGAGTCGTGGCTGATTACTCTGGACCACAAGGAGGCATACCTGCATGTCCCTATCAGACATAGTTGCAGAAGATACCTCAGATTTCTTGCAGGGCCAGAGCATTATCAATTCTCAGCATTGCCATTTGGCTTATCTACTGCACCCAGAGTGTTTACAAAATGCCTGGCTTCAGTAATTGCTCATTGCAGGCTCCAGGGTATACAAATCTACCCGTACCTGGACGACTGCCTCATACAAGCGGACGACAAATTGATGTTGACAAAAAATCTGGAATATGTCATACGATTACTTCAAGCTCTGGGATACACAGTCAACTTCCAAAAGTCAAGACTGCAGCCATCCCAGCAAATAATCTTCTTAGGAGCCAAACTAGACACAGCCTCTCAAATGGCTTACCTGACAGAAGACAAGCAAGAGAAGTTAACTCAATACTTCAAAGGTTTAGCAAAACTCACCCAGATGACTGCAAGGAGAGTCCCACAGGCCCTGGGTTACATGGCATCCTGCATCCTACTGGTTCCATTAGCAAAACTACACATGAGAAAGCTTCAATGGTACCTAAAAAGTGTTTGGTCTCAGCACAGCAACAACTTGGAGACAATCATACCACTCATCCCATGCTTACAAAAGGAATTCCTATGGTGGGCTTCGGTGAGCCAGGAAAACACAGGTTTGTCATTCAAAAAACCACAGATAACACAGACCATGACTACAGACGCCTCAGACCTCGGATGGGGGGCGCACATGGAAGGCAGATGTATACAAGGACAATGGTCTCCAAAGGAAACACATCTGCATATAAATCAAAAGGAAATGCTGGCAGTAATGCATGCTATCGAGGCTTTTCAAAACCAACTCCAGCAAGGTCACTTAATGATACGGACAGACAACACCACAGTGATGTGGTACATAAACAAGCAGGGGGGCACTCACTCTTATCCCCTTTGCAGACTGACAATGCAGCTTTGGGAGAAATCACTGAGTCTAAACATCCAGTTGCAATCACAGTTTGTTCCAGGAAAAGACAATGTGTTGGCGGACAGCCTAAGCAGGAATTTCACAGATCCACACGAGTGGAAGTTGCATCCGAAGGCTTTCAGGCAACTCACTTCGACATGGGGCAAGCCAGAAGTGGACCTATTTGCCTCTCACCTCAAGCATCTACTACCAAAATTTTGCACAAGGACATACCATCCAAAGGCTTGGAAAATAGATGCTCTTTCATTCAACTGGAGCTCCCTAGCAATCTATGCATTCCCACCTCTGCCACTGATGACTTCAGTATTACTAAAGATCAAAGCAGAGAAGCCCAAGGGAATTATAATAGCTCCGGATTGGCCAAGACAACACTGGTACCCACTACTACGGAGCATATGTCACACCAGGAGGTGGGCCCTCCCTCAGTGGCCTCTACTCTTGACTCAGCACAACTTCGAAACACTGCATCCAAACCTTCAAACTCTGCAGCTAACAGCCTGGGAGATCCCATAAATACATTCAACTTACCTCTCTCCAAGGAAGTCCAGAGGATACTAACAGAGGCTCGAAGACCATCCACCAGAAAGGTCTACTTAGTAAAGTGGAAAAGATTCAGCAATTGGAATGCCAGCAAAGGGCAAGATGCATCATTGTTGAACATCCCACTTATCTTGGAATATTTGGCAGATATGTTACAGAGTGGTCTATCATATTCGTCAATAAAAATACATGCATCTGCTATTTCAGCCAGATACAACACTGATCCTCCTGTTTTTTCTCACCCCTTACTAAGGCAATTCCTCAGGGGAATCAAGAACATTAAGCCACCAAGAAAGGCCCCAGTGCCAGCCTGGGACCTCAATTTTGTCTTAGAAAAACTGACTCTACCTCCTTTTGAGCCAGCAGCTTCAGTTGACTTGCAATTTCTCTCATGGAAAACAGCCTTCCTGTTGGCAATTACCTCAGCAAGAAGGGTTTCGGAACTACAGGCCCTAATGGCAATACCACCCTTTATCATTTTTCACAGAGACAGGGTTTCATTAAGGACCAACCCTACCTTTATGCCAAAGGGTGGTATCTAGGGTTTCTCTAAATCAAGCCATCCATCTGCCTGCCTTCTTCCCCAATCCTGAGAATAAGGGGGAAAGGATTTTACATACCTTGGACATTCATAGACAACTTCGATACTACCTGGACAGAACCAAGACCAGTAGAAAGTCTGAACAGCTTTTTGTAGCTTACGCCCCTGCAGTCCAAGGAAAAGCAATTTCAAAACAGACTATTTCTAAATGGATTGGACATTGCATCAGATTCTGTTATTCCTTTCATGGAAAGACTGTTCCAACCTATGTCAGACCACATTCCACCAGAGCTATAGCCACCTCTACAGCATTTTTAAGAGGGGTGCCTACAAAGGACATTCTAGAAGCTGCTACATGGAGCTCCGTGCATACATTCTCAAAACACTACAATCTCCCCCTATACTCCAGATCCAGGGCAGGCTTTGCTTCGGCAGTCCTGCAGGGTTTGATTGCCACACCATCTCTTTCCTAGAGCATACCTCCTCCCCCAGCTAAGCTATGGTATTCTACCCACATGTTATGACTGCAGTTGCATTCTTGAAGGACATAGTACAGTTTTGTACCTACCATAAATGTAGATGTCCGAGAGACATGCAACTGCAGTCGGGTTTTCCCTCCCTCCATACCCCTGTATGCTTAGGGTCCACTCCTATCCCTCTCTCTCTCTTAGCTGGGGATATCTGATGTCCTTCAAGGATGCATCTGCAGTCCTAACAAATGGGTTGTCCTGTCGTCAGGCAGCCCTTCGGTCGGCCGGATTCCAAAGTCTGGGTCTGGCCTCGGCTGGTGTCGCACTTCACCCGACGTCATCTCTGCTGGTCTTCGGGTATAAAGGCATCAGCCGACACCATTTTCCTCAGTCTTTCTTGCCGCGTGGCGCCCGAAGCAGAAGCTGTTCGCAAGTGCCGGTCGGTCAGATCCAGAGATTAATACTACCGAATACAACTTCGAAGACTTCTAAAAGCTAAGTACCCGTTGGGACTCTTTCTTGCCTCAGCCGATGTCAGAAAAAGTAAATAACTGTTTAACTTGTGGGAAACAAATACCTCATAAAGATTTCCACTCTTACTGCTTACCTTGTTTAGGCCCAGACCACGACGTAGCAGCTTGTTTAGCCTGTGCTTCCTTCAACCGACGAACGCTTAGGCGTCGGTCGGAGTTTGCTGAACAGTTTTTCGGCTCAGACTTTGCGTACATTATGCCGTCGGATCCTCCGACTTCCCAAATTGTTAAGAAACGCAAAGAAAAGGACCGACACTCGTGGTCCGCGGTTTCGGCTGAAACCACGGTAAAGCAAACCGCGAGTGTCTCGGTTTCGGCCGAAACCGAGCAAACGGTTCAATCTACAGCCGAATCCATGCCTACTACCGAGGCCCCTTCTACCCTAGCTGAATCGGCCTCTGAAATTTTGCCTTCCAATGTGGTTTCTCTAGAGTTATCGGACACCATCCCTTTGGATGTCTCTACCCCAGCACGTGGTGCTGCTAGGCCTCCTGCAGCCATGTCTATAAAGGCCTTTGCCAGGGCTAAAGCAGCCAAAACTGCTAAATCAGTGCCTGTTAAGCCCCCCTCTCACAGGCCCAGCTCCAGTTCACAAATGCTTACTCTGGCAGAGGATCTCATCTCTCTAATAAGGGGATCCCAATCTCACCCAGACAGGGCCTCACAACCACCGGAAAAGAGACCTAGAGCAGAGCCCCTGAGCCAGGCTCCTCAGATGACTCTTCTGATGACTCAGACATTACAGACCATCCAGAGGCTCCTCTTTCTACTTATGAAGATTCTGATGCTGAAGAATCTATTCCTTCTGCCTCTCCACCAGAGGAATTTTCCTTTGGGGAAACCTTACATGCCATGCGAGAGCAATTCCAATGGCAGGGACAAGATTTCTCAGATTCAAGAAAATGGCTTAGGACCTTTTTACACTTACCACAACATAGGCCCTTAGCAATACCTCCAGTTCTTCCTGTTGTGGATGATGCATTTAATGATGTTTGCACTGCTCCTGATACTTTACCTCCAGCCCCAGCTAAGCCCGACAGGTTCTACAGGGTACCGATCACTCGTCACGACTTATAGAAGGTTACTTTTGCAGATCCGAGACTATCTCCCAGGGGCCTAAGGCAGTAGCCGACCTCAGCTAAAACCCGCTGCCTTCTGATAGGGAATGCAGGACCTTAGAGAGATGGGCTAAAAAACTATACACCTCCGCTACTCTCTCAGCTAGAGCTTTGAACTGTCAGTTTCATATGATCCAATACCAAGAGTTTATGCTTGATCAGTTAACTAAGAAACTGTCCTCTGATGATTCCTTAGATAAGAAATATGTTCTAGAAATGGTGAATAACATTCAGCAGGTTAGTAACCATTCTTTAAAATGTGGCTATGATGCACTGGAGGCTTCATTTAGATCAGCCATGACTGGCACAGTTATAAGAAGGCATGCATGGTTGAAAGAGCAGGTCTTGCGGATCATGTTAAAGCAAAGCTATTAGATGCTCCTATGGACAAGGTCAGTCTATTTGGTTCTCCTGCCCAACAAGTAATGAAGAAAATGGAAGAGAAGGCAAAATCTGTACAAACAGTTAAAGATTTCTTACAGGTACAGCCCCCAAGGTTCAGCAGGAACTGGCCTTCCAAAAATTGGTCCTTTCCAGACTCCTCTAAATATCAGAGAGGCAGGAATAGACGTTCCAGAGGCAGAAATCAATCCAGAGGAGGTGCCTACAGGGGACGCCAGTGGCAAGGCAATAACCAGCGAGGCACAGATACAACCACTGCCACTGCAACAGGACAATCACAGTGACTTGGCTCTAACACCGCCTACCAGGGAACAAATGGTAGCACCCTTAGGCGGAAGGTTAGCCTTATTTTCAAAAAACTGGCACTATATCACAAGAGACAACTGGATTTTGCAAACTATAGACCAAGGCTACAGGTTTCATTTCCACACCTTACCAGCAAAAAGAGGAATGCCAAACCTGCCACCAAATCAAAAGTCAGAAGCCCTAAAACAAATAGCTCAATTAACAAAGATGAGAGCTGTGGAAAGGGTACCACCTACAGAACAGGGCAAGGGATTTTACTCCAGACTCTTCCTAGTACCAAGAAAAGAGAACAGTTGGAGACCTATTCTCGACCTGTCCGCTTTAAACACATTCATCATCGTTCCAAAATTCAAAATGCTGACCCTACACCAACTTCTTCCCATGCTGGGCAAGGAGTATTGGCTGGTAACTCTAGATCTCAAGGAGGCATACCTGCACGTCCCCATACGACCAATTTGCAGAAGATACCTCAGATTTCTTGCAGGATCAGAGCATTATCAATTCTCAGCATTGCCCTTTGGCTTATCTACTGCGCCCAGAGTGTTCACGAAATGCCTGGTATCAGTAATCGCTCATTGCAGGCTTCAGGGAATCCAAATTTATCCATACCTGGACGACTGCCTGATACAAGCGGACAACAAAAGCAAGCTGACACAAGACTTACAAAGAGTCATTTGCTTACTACAAGCCCTGGGATACACAGTCAATCTAAAAAAGTCAAAACTGGTACCATCCCAGACAATAACATTCTTGGGAGCAGAATTGGACACAGTAAAACAGATGGCATTCCTAACTGCAGAAAAACAAGAACAACTTCCTCTGTACTTCTTGGCACTAGCAAAGCAAAACATACTAACAGCAAGGAAAGTACTGCAGGCCTTGGGTTTCATGGCATCCTGCATAATCTTGGTCCCTCATGCCAGACTACATATGAGAAAGCTACAGTGGTACCTAAAGAATTTATGGTCTCAACACAAGCACAGCTTAGAAACCAAAATACCACTAATCCCATGCCTGAAACAAGAGTTCCTATGGTGGGCTCAGACATGCCAGGCAAACCCAGGCTTGTCCTTCCACAACATTCAAGCAAGCCAAACCATCACAACGGACGCCTCAGACCTCGGTTGGGGGGCACACATGCTGGACAAGTGCATTCAAGGCTTATGGACTCCAGAACAACTACACCTGCACATAAATCAAAAAGAAATGCTGGCAGTAAAACTAGCAATCCAGAATTTCAGACCATTCCTCAAAGAGGGCCAATTGATGATAAGGACAGACAACACCACAGTCATGTGGTACATCAACAAACAGGGAGGCACGCATTCATACCCCCTATGCCGAATGACTCTGGACCTGTGGAATATGGCTCTGAGCTACAACATTCAATTACAGGCAATATTTGTACCGGGAAAAGAAAACATCCTAGCAGACATGTTAAGCAGAACTACCTCAGATGCTCACGAATGGATGCTACACCCGGACATCTTCAAAGCCATCACAAAGAAATGGGGAATGCCACAAATAGACCTATTTGCATCCCCGCTCAATCACCAGCTCAACAAATTCTGCACAAGGACATACCACCCTCTTGCTTGGAAGGTGGACTCTCTATCCTTCAATTGGAAAGGCCTGACAGCATATGCATTTCCACCCCTTCCTTTGATGCACAAGGTACTACTGAAAATCAAAGAGGAACATCCAAGGATAATTTTGATAGCTCCAAATTGGCCAAGACAACATTGGTATCCATTACTGAGGAGCATGTCCCGGGGGGGAACGTGGACTCTACCCCTGATTCCTTTGATGTTGACTCAGAGCAACTACAACATCTTGCATCCAAACCTGAAAACTCTGCAACTCACTGCCTGGAACATTACATAAGAGCATCCAACCCAGATTTATCCCAAAGGGTTAAAGACATTATCCTTGAGGCCCGCAGACCTTCTACTAGAAGGAATTATGCAGGAAAATGGAAAAGGTTTGTCATTTGGAGTACGGAAAGAGGGAAAGATGTGTCAAAGGTAGATATTGCCAACATCCTGGAGTATTTGGCAGAGCTCCTACATACTGGCCTGTCCTATTCCTCCATCAAGATACATGCATCAGCTATTTCTGCAGAATACAGCCTCGATCCCCCTGTCTTCTCGCATCCTCTACTCAGGCAGTTCCTCAGAGGAATTAAGAATGTAAAACCTCCTAGGAAACCACCATTACCAGCATGGGACTTGAATTTTGTGCTAGAAAAATTGACACTCCCTCCATTCGAACCAGCAGCAACAGCAGATCTTCAACACCTATCCTGGAAAACTGCTTTCCTACTGGCAATTACTTCAGCAAGAAGGGTTTCGGAACTACAGGCATTAATGGCAGTGCAACCCTTCCTAATCTTCCACCAAGATAGAGTGTCCATGAGAACTAATCCTACATTTATGCCTAAGGTGGTATCCAGAGTGTCCCTAAACCAGGCAATCCACCTACCTACCTTCTTTCCCAATCCACAGAACAAAGGGGAAAGACTGCTGCATACCTTGGCCGTACATAGACAGTTGCGCTACTACCTGGACAGAACCAAGGGCAATAGAAAAACTGACCAGCTCCTAGTAGCCTATGCAACAGGAAGGGAAGGAAAAGCAATTTCCAAACAAACAATCTCCAAGTGGATAGGAAATTGCATAAGATTCTGTTACTCCTATCATGGAAAGCAAATTCCACAGAACATAAGGCCTCATTCTACAAGGGCTACAGCCACTACCACAGCCTTCTTACGAGGAGTGGCTACCAAGGACATTATTGAGGCGGCTACTTGGACCTCCGTGCATACATTTGCCAAGCATTATAACTTACCTCTATACTCTAGATCCCGAGCAGGGTTTGCCACTGCTGTGTTGCAAGGGATCCTAACTACACCATAATTCTTTTTCCTCCTCCCCTAGTTTGGCTATGGTATTCTACCCATTTGTTAGGACTGCAGATGCATCCTTGAAGGACATAGTACAGTTTTGTACCTACCATAAATGTAGATGTCCGAACAGGATAGCATCTGCAGTCAGGATTACCCACCCTCCTTCCCCTCTGTGGTACTCCTAGGGTATTGCCCACCTAATAGCTAGCTGGGGGGGGATCTCTTATGGTGTATTTGTTTGTATATATGTACATACATGTATATTTTTTGTGTTTGCCTTCTACTTTTTGGGAAACATTGGCATTTACCCAAAAATTTAGCTATCCAAGAGGGCTACTGGCATCTGGGGCAAGAAACACTGAGGAAAATGGCGTCGGCTGATGCCTTTATACCCGAAGACCAGCAGAGATGACGTCGGGTGAAGTGCGACACCAGCCGAGGCCAGACCCAGACTTTGGAATCCGGCCGACCGAAGGGCTGCCTGACGACAGGACAACCCATTTGTTAGGACTGCAAATGCTATCCTGTTCGGACATCTACATTTATGGTAGGTACAAAACTGTACTTTATAGTGTATTTGTTGTATTGCTCATGTATTTGTTTGGAATCCTGTTTTTGTCTTCCAATTTGATTACAGCCTTCCTTGGAGGGCACCTGGCATCTGGGGCAAGAAACACTGAAGAAAATGGCGTCGGCTGATGCTTATATACTCCAGCCGCTCTGACGTCGGAGAGAAATGCGACATCAGCCGACGTCGGACCCAGACTTTGGAATCCGGCCGACCGAGGGCTGCGTGAGGCAGGACAACTTACATGTTATGAATGCAGTTGCATGTCTCTCGGACATCTACATTTATGGTAGGTACAAAACTGTACTATTTAGCTAACACTTTGTTAGAACTGAAATTGTACACCAGAAAACTGAATTTGTCATACATAATGAAAGATATTGGCTTAGGACCCGTTTCCTTAGTTAAAAAGCCTTCTGTTTTTAATCCTTCTTTACATAGTACTTCAAAAGGTTTTGAGGCTTTTTGTATGAAAGATATATGAATGGTATTGAATAACAAACCTGTTTGCCCGTATTATAGTTTTAATAGAGAAGATAGGAAAGTGTTAACTGAGCTTATGAATAAGCATGATTTGATGAGCTTATGAATAGGCATGATTTGAGGTTTATGAAGGCCGACAAGGGGGGTGGGTTGGTAGCGATGTCTACAGAGGATTACAACAAAGCAATGAAAGTTATTTTAAGTAACGTAGATGAATACTGTGAAGTTATTTACAACTCCATTGAGAGTAGTTACAGGTTTATTAAGTATGCACTGTATGACGGCTTCATGAATGGTGATCTGACAGCCAAGGAGTATGATTTTCTTATGGTAGATTATCCGAGAGTAGGTGTACTCTTCAGAATACCTAAGATTCACAAAAGCCTCACTAACCCCCCTTTTTGGCCTATTGTTTCTTCCTGTGGAAGTGTTACTGATAAGATTTCTTTATACTTAGAGACGTTGTTGAACACTTTGGTTCAAAAGTTACCTTTATACATCAGGGATTCATGGTCATTTCTAAACCAAGTGAGGTTGCTCAGTTTGAGTGATAAAGGTGTTAACATTTGGGAGAACAGCAATGATTTTTTCATGTTAACAGTTAATGTAGTGTCAATATACACCGCTGTACCACAGCAGGAGGGAGTAGAATTTGTGTCTAGTTTTTTACACAAATACACTACTTGGTTGGACTCAAGTGTTGACATTTGTACTTTTTTGTTAGAACTCCTGTTAGAGAATAATTATTTTATGTTTAGCAGAAAATACTATAAGCAGCTTCGAGGGGTAGCAATGGGTGCTACAATTGCTCCGGCTTTTGCTGGTCTAGTGATGGGTTGGTGAGATAGGGAGATATTACCTACTTTGAACCTTGCTAATGAGATTTTATTTTATTGTAGATTTATTGATGATTTATTTTTTATTGTAAAGGGACCTGTCGAATTGTACAGTACCTTTTTGGAACAACTTAATGCAAGCTGTAATTTTTTGAATTTTCTATGAGTGACTATGGTCACCGAGTTAATTATCTGGATGTGACGTTGAGCTAGAGCACCCTTGAAAACATTTTTTATAGCAGTATACACAGGAAAAATGCATATATCAATAATTATTTATACTACCACAGTAACCGTCGTAGATTTATGAAACATAATATCTCTAAAGGACAGTACATTAGAGCCTCACGTATGACAAGTGATGATGCTGGTTTCCTTTGAGAAATTGAGTTCATCACTGAGCTGTTCATTGACAGAGGCTACCCTAGGATGTTATTACAGAATATTGCTTTAGAAATTTACAACAGGAGGGCGATAGATTTTCCACCTATTTTAGTTCACGGATTCCAGGTGAAAAATATTGGTACGGATACTGGAGATGCTTCCTATGTTCCTAGGTGTGTTATTGGTATGTCTGTTGATAGCGACACCATCAAATCTGTGGTAAAGGACAATTGGAAAATTATTACTGGTAGCAGTGAGTTGCAACTAGTTTTGGAAAATGTTCCTAATTTTGTATACAAGAAGGTTAACACTGTTAAGAGTTTACTGGAGAAGGATGATAAAAGAATGTCTCTCCCTCACTCGGATAGACCTAATGGTATGTACAAATGCTTTAGCTGCAGTGTTTGCAGATACAGTCACAAGGTACCTTATGTTTGTCACATCTGAGTCATACTATTTCTGTACCAGGGAGATGTAATTGCAACACTACCAATGTGATATATATTGCTCTATGTTCTGGATGTTCAGCCTTCTATATTGGCGTGACTACCAGACAACTAAATAAGCGGATAAAGGAACATTGTTATGCTATTAGAAGTAAGGATGAAAATAATGACCTACACAGACATTCAGTTTATTGTGATTTGTTTAAGAAATTTTCTTTTTCTATTGTTGATCACAAAGACAATGACTTGAGAGGTGGCAACATGAAAAACTTGGTAGAAAAGAGAGAGAGACTCTGTGGCAATTAAGGTTAGGAGCAGACAGCCCTCCTGGGCTCACTGACACTGTCAACATAAAATGTTTTTTATTGGAGAAGTAAAATAGTCATATAAAGGTGGGTTTGGGCCCCCCCTTTGACTGTTTTTTAGTTTCATTTGTTTTAGTTTCCTTTAAGAGTTACATTTTATTGTTTAATTGTTTTATTGAATTGATGTAATTAAAGATCCAGTGGGCATGTATGTGTGAAGGGTGTATGTATATATACATGGGCATTTTACTAAAGTTTGTATTTTTGAAGAAGTTTGACTGACGAAAGCATGGATTAAACTGTTTTACACTCATTTTTGAGTATGTTCTCTGTTGCCTTCAGTGTTTTTTTGTTCTTAGCTGTTGTTAGTTGATGATAGTACACTCGGATTAAATGGAATGATTAGCCTCAAATATATTTTACAGTCATAAACTGTTTATTCTGTATGTATTATTTTAAGTTTTATTAGTCTAAGTACATAGAAAAAGGTTGTATTACTGTTTAAAGCATTGATACTATTCTTTTGTTGGTCAGCTGATTTTGTCATGTGGCTGAGGATATTTACACAGAGTGTATTTCTATAGGTGCATGTTCTTAAGAAGTGTTGTAATTACCAGCAAAGAACTAAAGTGCTTAACAGTATTGCATCGGATCCCTTTGTTTTTTATAGAATGTGGGTTCTATGTGTATTAGTTTTCTTGCTGTGTGGTGGCACACAGTTTTTGTGTTTGTTACCTGGGGTTTAAGCATCATTTCAGCTTCACCATGAAACATCTTACCAGTTCCTCATTTTTTTCTTCTTTTAGCCTCTGAAATAAGAAAATTTTTAGACATCCTTTGCCCATTCAGCAGGCTAGAATTTTGCCTTAGCCACAGCCGAGTGACTTTACTGTGGCCATTTCTGGTTCCTCAGACTACTCATCTTCTACCTTGGTTCCCTCTGGTGTAGGCCCTTCAGCCATCATGGACACATCCTCTGAGAATGTTGGAGTGCCCTTGGTTGGCAAGAGAGAACTACTGTTCTTGGTCTCGGAGGAAAGAGGTGGAGATGTTTCTCTGCCTAGCCAGACTGGGATGGTAGTCCCCAGAGGTGATGGGTTTCACTGGAGTCAGTCTACTTCTGTGAAAGTTCTAGTGAAAATAAGCAGAAGGTTAAACATTTATCTTCTATTGTCCGTATTACTTTACATGGGAGTAATTTATTACACTCAGGGCATAGTTCAAGCTGTTGACCATTTTAGATGTATAGCATATTGATTTATGCAGCAATAACCTTAGTTTTATGGATTGTATCTTGCCAAGGATGTAACAACAGACCAGCTTCCAAAGCTTCAGGGCATCTTCCATGTGCCCAAACTGTCATGTAGCTCAGGCTGAGCTGAAAAGTTTAGTAGTGAAGCCCTTCAGAGTTTTACAACTACTGCCGAAGAGTATGCTTCTGTAAGGCTTTCAAGGATCAATGATCAGCTTCTGCTTTCCTTTTCTGGGCAGATAAGTCCCCTTTGGGGGAAAAAACTTTTATTTTCTCAATTTTTTTTGATGTCTTATTACTTTCCTCTTTAGGAAAGTTATTTTAAAGGTAACCATTTGAAATGTCAGGACCTGCTAGAGAGAGAGAGAGAGAGAGAGTGAGTCCAAAAAGCGGAATCTGGATGACTGAAAGTTCTGACTTGTATATATTAAGTCCGAGATACCATTTCTCAGAATATTCTGTTTTTTTCCAAGGTATGGCATTCTTGGAGCTGGTAAATATAAGTTTCTTTCTGAGGAAGCCCACATTAGATGTGGATGAAAGCGCTTAATGTTCGTGAAGTTTTGTAAATAAAGTGTTTGAATTGTAGAGCAGTCTTGGTACATCCCTTGCAGCGTGTTTGAGAGATTCAGGTGTTGTTACAGTTGTGCACAAGCTTTTTTATTTTGTTAAATATAAGTGTGGGGGGTGTGGGGGTTTGGTGAAAAGAAGTTTAGAGGAGAAGAGCAATTTTCAAGATTCGCTGTTCTCCAGGTTTCGTTATTTTTTTTTCGGGTTTTCAGCACTTGGCATTTTGAGTCACAGCATTTCAATCTGGAGCCTATTTTAGTCAGGAGTGTTATGTTTTAGCAGTCCGTCTTGAGACTGTAGCATGCTTTTAAATGGAGTGCTCTTTTTTCTGTCAGTTTAAAAGTATTGTGAAGTAACTGAAAATATATTTTTTCTGTGGAGAAATTGTGTTTCTTTTACTTTTGTGGGGCAGATGTGGTGTTTTAAAGTGCTATTTAGTGTGTTTTTCTGTCAAAAAAGTAACTTTTGTGAACTGTAGTATCTACCAGCAATTGCTGCTTGCCTTCCTTGTGAAAAAGGCACCATTTTTGGCTTGACCATAAAACAGACTACTGGTCCAACAGGTCTTTCTTCCAGTCCCCAAGAAAATACGCAAACAGCCTTTGCCATCACAGCAGGCTACAAGTTCACCTGTGCTGCTGCTGGTTGATTATACTGTGGTTATTTGTTTTACCTCAGACCACTCAACTTTTATCCCAGATCCCTCTGGTGTGGCACCTACAACCACTATTTATCAGGGGTTAGCCATGTCATCTGCGGCTGTTGAGGTCCCCTCAGTGGGCAAAGGAGGATCTTGTTGGTTCTGGGGGGGGGGGTGTTTCCCCTGCCATATCAATGTTCTGTGCCTATCCATGGAGAAGCTGCTGCTGCCATTAGTAACATGGTTGGGCCCATTTTTCCTGTCAAAAAGAAACTGAAAACCAAACATGTATCAACGCTTCCTCAGTTTTCTTTGGATATGAAAGCGCTTAATGTTCGTGAAGTTTTGTAAATAAAGTGTTTGAATTGTAGAGCAGTCTTGGTACATCCCTTGCAGCGTGTTTGAGAGATTCAGGTGTTGTTACAGTTGTGCACAAGCTTTTTTATTTTGTTAAATATAAGTGTGGGGGTGTGCGGGTTGTTTACTTGATCTAGCTCAGGGTTTCATTTAAGTTATTCATTCTTATTGTAAAATACTTTTGGGTAAAAGAAAGAGGGATTCTTCTTTTCTTGAAGAAATGCAAGATTCTGAATCTGAATATGAAGATGTAGGGATGGATACATGCTTTTTATCCTCAGATTTTCTGATTCAGACTCAGAGGAGAGCTTAGCTTTGTATTCTTTCCGTGGAGAACCCTTTCTCTGAGAGTATTACTAGAATGTGCCAGTGTTATCAGTAGGAGAACACTGAGGTTTCTCAGTTATTCATAAAATACTGAGTTGTTACAGAAGGATTTCCAGAACTTACATCCATTCCTCCTGTTCTCTCTGCTTTAGAGGATGTGTGTGTTCTACCTGCAATTTTTAGTGATAGTCAGCCAGCAGCCCCTAAAAGAGAGGTGGGATGTATAAAATTCCTCAGTCTTTTAAAAATGTATACACTATTCCCTAGCCTGATCCAGTATGTATAGCGTTAGTTGATCACACTGCTACTAAGCACTTAATTCCAATCATATTCTTGACAAGGATTGAAAAATTATTGATAGGTATGCAACTTTGATATATTGTGAAAGTATGATAATGTTTTATCTACAGTTTCATCTTGTGAGGAAAAGTTTGCTTTAAATAACTCAGTTTCTTATATTGCAGAGGTCATTACTCATTGTTTTTGCAGGGTGTGTATGACTCTGTTGATACATCTTCCAGGGCTATGGCCACTATTACTATTTTGAGGAAGTTTGCATGGCTGCAGTCTCAGAACTCCCATGTAATGTTACAAAATGAGATTCTAAATACCGCCTTTGATAGAGATTTAATGTTTGGCCCCCTCTGCTGCAGAGATGATCATAAAGTGTGATGAAAGGAGAAAGCTGATCAAGGAAATGTATAAGGTTTCTCAGCCTTCCTTTTCCAAATTTACAAAGGGATTTTCTATCCCCTCATGCAATTTTGACAAAAAAACTGAATAAATAGGTCTCAACAAAATACAGGAAAGTAGATGGTTAAGAGGAAATAACAAGAGGGTTCCAAAAAGAAGTCTCGACCCTCCCAAACCAAGGGCAATCCAGCAAGTCTTAGTGACTGTTCAGGAGATATTGTGGAGCCCTCCCACACTAGCTCCTTTTTTCTTCCAGAAAGTTTGAATCTCCATTTTTCTCTTTGACAACACATAGTTTCAGACAAATGGGTTCTTTAAATGATTCATCAAGGTTACAGATGGCAGGGGGAAGAAATTCCTCTTTTTCCAGGGGGTCAATCCTCATTCCCCAGATCAGACTCTTTTGTTTCTACTGGTTCTTCATCATATGCTAGCCTATGGCGTGGTAGAACCAATTTCTCCTTCCCAGGTTGGGAAACATTTTTATTCAAGGATATTCCTGGTGTCAAAGAAAGAAAATTCTCGGAGACCACTTCTGGATCCTTCTTTCCTAAACCTGTTTGTGGTAGTGTCCATATTCAAAATGATATCACTTTACAGCTTGTTACCTCTTCTTCCTATTTCAAGTTTCCTACCAAAAGTAAACTCAAAAGATGCTTATTGTCTTATCCCTATTCATCCAGATTTCATATGTTTCTTAAGATATGTGCACATGGATCAGATTATTAGATGTTCCTCATGTTTCACTGTTGCAGTCATCACACTTGGGTTATCCTGTCAGGGGTAGCCGTCAGTCGGCCCAAATACCAGAGGCTTAGTATTTCTGCGTCGGTTGCTGTTGCTTCAGGACTGACATCAGGTCATCAGTGGTATAAAAACAGGCAGCCGATGCCATTACATCAGTCTTTCTTGCCGAGGAGCCCGAAGCAGAAGCAGTTTGCATAAGTGCCGGTCGGCCACTACCTGAGTTTTCGTTTCCGAAATTGAATCATCTTGAAGTCTTCTAAAGCTAAGTACCCCATTGGGGATCCTTTTTTCTTGCTCTAACCGATGTCAGAAAAAGTTAACAATTGTCTCGCCTGAGAAAAGCAAATACCACACCGAGATTTCCATTCTTACTGTGTCATCTGTTTAGGCCCAGACCACGACGTACCTCGCTGCCGGTTTTGTGCTTTGTTCAACGTCTGAACTACTCATTGTCGGGCCCTTATTGTAGCTAAATATTTTCGTTCTCTATCTCCATATTCTGAAATAGCTTCGGTAAGCCATCCGACTACCGATCTTCCGAAAAAACATAAGGATAAAGACAGTGACAGACCGCACAGGTCGAAAACTGCTGACGATGGTTCTGTTAAGCTAGTCGCCAGTTTACTGGTACCCAGTGAGGTGCTTTTGCAGCCCCTGATGCCCGCTTTGATGGATTCGCAGGCTGCGACCGAGACCCGTTCGGAGTCCAGTATGCCACGAGACTCTTCTTTGACTACGGAACCTGTGGATGTCTCTACCTTGAATGGGTCTAGAGCTGCTGTGCAGGCACCAGCTTCTGAGGAAGTTCTTGACGCTACCAGTATTCGACACAAACAGACAACTTCATTCGCATCTTCAGTTCTTTCTAAAACTACCAAGTTTCTAAGGCCAAGAGTACGAGCTACACCTAAAAAAACGACTACCCAAACTCAAGCACCTGCTTCCTTGCCACAATCACATATGCTTAAAATGGCAGAAGACCTGATCATGCTAATTAGGGAAAACCAGCCTTCCCCTGCTAAAAGAAAGAGATTTGTCCCCAGCAGCTTTATCTGACCAAGACTCTGAGGTTTCTGATTATGAAGGCATGCCCTTATCTGCCTATGAGGATTCAGATGCAGAGGAATCCATTCCTTCTGCCTCCCCTCCAGAGGATTTTTCTTTTGGTGAAACCCTACATACTTTGAGAGAGCATTTCCATTGGGAATGCCAGGATTATCCTCAGTCCAAAAAGAGACTCAGGGAATTTTTAGACTTACCACAGCACAGACCCTTAGCTATCCCTCCTGTTCTGGATGTTGTGGATGATGTCTTTATGGAGTTCAGTCTAACTCCTGATACTTTACCCCTTGCTCCCAGGAAACCTGACAGGTACTACAGAGTCCCTGACTCACACAAATTCCTTTTCAAAAATCCTACTGCTGACCCAGAGTTCATCTCCCAAGGACCTAAAGGAGTAAAAGCAACTACAGCTAAGAATCCCACCTCCGCGGACAGGGATTCTGGAGTTTTAGACAGATGGGGTAAAAAAGTATACACCTCTGCAACTCTTGCCATTAGAGCATTAAATTGTCAGTTCCACATACTGAAATACCAGCAACATACTATGGAACTTATTAAGCAAAAATTATCTGCCTTCCCTGACTGCACAGAAAGTAAAGAATTACAGGAGCTTATGCACTCTGCATGCCAAGTCAGCAAGCATACCCTGCAATGTGGGTTTGACGCCCTAGAAGCATCTTGCAGGGCAGCAGTCACAGGTTCTGTACTTGGAAGGCATGCCTGGCTAAAGGAGCAGACCTTGCCAGACCATGTCAAATCAAAACTATTGGACGCACCTCTGAACAAGGACAATCTGTTTGGCACCAAAACAGAAGAGGATGTAAAAAAAGATGGAAGAAAAAGCTAAGTCTATACAGACAGTCAAAGATTTTTTGCAAGTGCAGCCTCCAAGATTCAGTAGACATTACCCCTCAAAACATTGGTCCTTTTCAGCCCCCTCAAGGCCACCTCAGACTAGAGCAAGGGGAAACAGACCCCCCCAGACTACAGTCTCAGGTTATGCAGAGATCTAAGCAATGGATTACCTCCACTTCTAAAACATGGAGTGCTAAGCCACCCCCTTATGGAAAGAATTCACTATGACTTCTCAACTCCTCTCCTCACCTCTGCCCAATTGCTCGTGCCCATAGGAGGAAAACTTGCCCACCATGTAGAAAACTGTATTGCCTTTCTATATTTTGAATACTGTAGTTTGTTTTCTTTATCTTGTGTTTTGCTTGCATTCTGTTTTAAACAGCATATTAAAACTTCAAAAGAGACCACAGCTCTCTCTGTTCTGAGTCAAGCAGAATTTTTCCCTCCCTCCCACCCATTTAAGTTGTCTTGTTAAATACCACTGTCTTTCTAGTTGCCCACCTCTTATGTTAATCTGACCATATATCTCATTTCTCTCTACTTTCACTGGCTTATGTGAGTAATCACAAAACCATCACTTTTGAAATCCCACCCCTTCAGTTATTTAAATTTATTGGCCATCCTACAATATTTCATAGTACCAAAATACAAAAGTAACCACCCCTTTCAGTCCATCTTGCTGTTTTAAAAATAGTAACTCTCCACTAAACCTTAACTTTTTAAACAGGTAAAACTCAAGTTACCTACTTTCATATCTAACTTCTCTAGTGCACACTGCAGAGTGCATTCTTTTCAATCTTACCTTTAAGCATCCCTGTTACTAGCACTTTCTCTAATACCTAAAAAGATCATCTCTACTTGACTCCAAGTAGACTTTTCTCTATCTGTTAAACCTAGCACTTGCTCCTACAGTACTTATTACCTTGATACGGCACTCTTATAGATAGCACCCCAAAAAGGCAAAACCCCATTTCTCGGTCACCCACATCCCCCGGAATCTCTTTTAAAGTTTTTTTGTCTAGTCCTTCTAGCATGTCGAGGGATCAGTTGCTAGTGTCCTCTCCTGCTCAGTTGGTGAACCTGGGAATATTGAGGCAATGTTACAATTGCCTCATGTACACAGACAACCCTCTCCTCCTCCCACAAAACACAAATACATGCGAGAGATGCAACTATACGGTACAAATACGACTCAGTCATTGTCCACGCTGGTGTAAACGACCTGAGACGTACCTCCTTGGACTACATGAAAAGAGACATTGAGGAGCTCTCTGATTATGTAGCCCAGGCAGGTATGACCCTGACCTTGAGCAGTATCCTACCTTCACCAAGAATGATGCCACAATACAGAGATAAGATGATCAGCTTTAACAATTGGCTTAAACTCTGGTGTCATTCAAAGGGGATCCAATGTCTGTCTGCCTGGGATGACATGCTGGACAAGCCACGCTGCTTCGCAAAGGACGGCTTGCACCTGTCACCCCTGGGATTCCGGATATTGGCAAAGGCTCTTGCCACCCCCATAGTGCCTTTTTTAGGCAAGGCTCAAATTCTAAACCTACCACCCTAGAACACAAAAAAGGAAAAAAACTAAGGGTAATGCTGCTCAATGCCAGAAGTCTAAATCTCAAAATGCACGCACTCGAGGCCCTTCTCAGTATGGAGAACATCGATGTCTGTGCAGTGACAGAAACCTGGTTCAAGGCTCCTGAGAGCACCCCAGCACTATCAGGTTTTACCTCTTATCATGCGTTCCGGCCCCAAAATCCGGACAATACCAAGAAAGGAGGGGGGTATCCATATTCATCAAAGACACCCACACCTCAAGACTGGTGGCAACGCACGATGCATCGGAGACCATCCAGGTGCAATTAACCATAGGCAAGACTGCTCTGCAAATTGTAGCATGTTACAGGCCACCCTCACAAACTCAGGAACCTCACATGGCCTTCCTGAAAACACTAGAGGGATAAATGTATCACCAAACACCATCATACTAGGTGACTTCAATTACCCTAATATAGACTGGGAACACTACTCAAGCCCAAACACCCTAGCCCAAAAGTTCCTGGAATTCATAAACTCAAATGCCATGGAACAACTAGTCACCATCCCCACAAGAGGAGAAAACATACTTGATCTCATCATCACGAACATGGGAGCACAATGTTCAACACCGAAGTATACCCCTCACTGGTGAGATCAGATCACAAACTAATCTCGCTGGAGGTCCTCATCCCACCCCACCTGAAATAAAAAGACCACAGTAAAGAACTTCTCGAAGCCGACTTCACACTTCTAAAGACTAGTGTGGTCTCCTTTAAGGCCCCGAGCCGGCGGAAAACAGTACTCAAGCCGCTGAATCACTTACAAATGCCTTCTACCAGCACCTGCAGGACTGCATGGATAAGGCAATCCCAAGCAAAACAAAGACTCTTTGTACCAAAGGCAAGCGTCCAGTCTGGTGGACCCCAGCCATAAACAAACTCTACAACAAAAGGAGGAAGCTACTACAAGATAGAGCAAAATCCTTAAAAGGTAAGACACCCTTGATCACTATAAGTAAAAACTAAGAGCTCTCATAAAATCATCCAAAGCAAATTTTGAGAGAAAAATAGCTAAAGACTCAAAAGACAATCATAAGGCCTTCTTTAGCTATGTTAGAAACCTGGGAGGAACCTCCCAGATATGCTCAGAACTAGTTCAAAATGATGTGAAGATTACTGATCCTACAGACATTGCCAACATACTGGCTGACAGGTTCAGTGCAAACTTCTCCCCTCCCCCCCAAAAGGAGAGATATCTATACCAAGCGATTGCAGCCCCCCAAACATCTCCAATGCCCAAGTGAGAACTGCTCTCTCCAAAGCAAAAACACAGCATCCATGGGACCTGATGGTGTCCCCGGCTGTGTGCTCCACGAACTCAATGAGGAATTAAACCCACAGCTAGGACAGCTGTTTAATCATAGTCTTACCTCTGGATACGCACCCAGGAGTGGCGCACTGCAACTGTGGTCCCACTTCACAAAGGCGGTGCCTCCACCGACCCTGGAAATTACCGGCCCATTAGCTTGACAAGCCTTATCTGCAAAGCCATGGAGAGGATCATAATGGACCTCATAAATAAAGACATAGGGGATTTGCAGACTTTGGATCCATCCCAGTTTGGCTTTGTCAAAGGCAGATCATGCCTTCTAAACTTGGTTGACTTTTTCGAAACAGTCACCAGAGCCATTGATGAGGAGAAGGCAGTCCATACAGCCTACCTCGATCTGGCGAAGGCCTTCGATACAATACCCCACTCGGGTATCATTGAAAAACTCATCAGCTTAAATGTTAACCCATAGATCACAAGATGGGTTGCAAACTGGCTGAGTGACAGAACCCACAGGGTCAGAGTTGCTGGCGCCATGTCAGACTCAAAGCCTGTCACAAGTGGTGTACCACAGGGCTCAGTCCTGGGCCCACTCTTGTTTGGCATCTACTTTTCCAAGTACAAGCAAACACAGGAGGGTTATGGCTGACAAAGTTTGCAGATGACTGCAAACTGGGCCATAGTAGAAAACACATCTGACACAGATATCCTTCAGAAGGGTCTCACAGAAACGGATAACTGGTGCCAGAGCCATGGCCTAAAGTTAAATCCCAAAAATGCATAGTCATACCCTTCGGGAAAAACAAGGTTACCCCTAGCTACCAAATAGGTGGCAATCCACTGAGCATAGAAGAAGTTATCAGGGACCTGGGGACCCAGGTTGATAGTAGTCTGTCATTCGACACCCATGTAGCTAAAGTAGTTAGGAAGACCTTCTACATTGCCCACCTTATCATGAAGGGATTCTCATCTAGATCAAGGGAGGTCATAGTCTCCCTATACTCATCACTCATCAGACCAATGATTGAGTACAATGCCCCATTCGAATGTATCTGACCCAACACTTGCAGCAGCTGGAGAGGCCACAAAAGTTCCTCACCAAAAGGATAAAGGGTCTCAAACATCTGTCCTATGCTGCCCGACTGAAAGAACTCCAGCTCTATTCAGTCGCTTACCCTTGCTCAGAGGTGACCTTTGCCTAACATACAAGGCCATGTCAAACCCAGATTTGATGAATATGCTTCACCTCAAAAATCTAGATCCGTCAGAGCCACAAGGGCGGAGACTTAAACCTCGACACGGCTATTAATAGGACGCTGGAGGGATAGATTCATCACCCAAAGACTCCTATGCTGTGGAATAAAATCCCGGTATATGTGAGGCAGAGCACCTCGCTGGCCTTGTTCAAGAGAAATCTTGACCAATGGATGGGAGATCGCAGATATACCCCAGGGATTACCTCAGTGTCACTGCTCAACAGAGGCACAGCAAAATAATGGGTATAGTTCCCCATACTAAAGGGGTGGCGTAAGCCACAAAACTATGGGCTAGGCTTGTAAATGCCCTCGGGCAGATAGCCTAGTATGAACCTATGAACCTATGAACTGGACCTCTGTCACCAATGATCGATGGGTCCTCAACACAGTATCCCAGGGGTACAAATTTTATTTCCACATGCTGCCAACCCCAAAAGGGTTCCCAGACCTTCCTACAAACCAGTGGGCAGAGGCACAAAACCAAGTTCAGTCCCTACTCTCCATAAGGGTAATTCACCCTGTTCCTGCAGAACAGATAGGCCAAGGTTTTTATTCCAGACTTTTCCTGGTACCCAGAAAAGAGGGCACTTGGCACCCAATCTTAGATCTATCCATTCTAAACACCTTCCTGGTGGTACCAAATTTCAGAATGCTCACCCTACAGCAGCTTTTCCCTATGCTGTCCAAAGATGCCTGTTTAGCCACTCTAGATCTAAAGGAGGCCTATCTGCACATCCGAATCAGGGACTCCTGCAGGAAATATCTACGTTTCAGGGCAGGACCTATGCATTATCAGTTCTCTGCACTTCCCTTTGGCTTATCCACTATTCCCAGAGTTTTCACAAAATGCCTGGCTCCAGCCATTGCCTACTGCAGACAGAGAAATATTAAAATTTACCCCTACTTGGATGATTGCCTGATTCAGGCAGACAGTCAGGAAAAGCTGTTGTAGCACCTGACATTTGTAAAGGACCTTCTAACCTCCCTGGGGTACACTATCAATGAAAAGAAATCCTAACTTGTCCCCAGTCAAAAAATTGCATTCCTGGGAGCAAACTTGGATACAGCATCCCAGATGGCATTCCTTACTCCAAAAAAACAAACTATCTGACAGGCTACTTCTCTCAAATGGCCACCAGAACACAGTTATCCGCAAGGAAAATCCTGCAAGCTGTAGGTTTCATGGCCTCCTGCATTCTACTAATTCCATATGCCAGACTGCATATGAAGAAACTTCAGTGGTACTTAAGAAGTCTTTGGTGCCAACATTGTCAGGACCTGGAAACTATCATACCTATGATACCTTGGCTAAGGAAAGAGTTCCTCTGGTAGGCAGCAGCATGCAACCGCAACTAGAGACTTCCCTTTACGCAACCCCATGCTGCTCAGTCTCTAACTACAGATGCATCAGACTGTGCCTGGGGTGCACATCTGGATGGCAAGTGCATTCAGGGCAACTGGAGCCCAAATCAAATTCATCTGCACATTACCCAAAAGGAGATGCTAGCTGTTCAGCACACTCTGTCAGCTTTCAGATCCCTACTGTCTCCGGGGCCCCTACTAATCAAAACCGACAACACCACAGTGATGTGGTACATCAACAAGCAGGGGGAACCCACTCTTACCCACTCTGCAGGCTAGCCATGACACTCTGGAACATGACCTCAGCCATGCATATTCACCTGCAAGCTCAATTCCTGCCAGGCAAACAAAACTCTCTAGCAGACAACTTAAGCAGAAATCTCCTAGAGTGGCAATTAAACCACAACACCAATACCTTCAGCCTTGTGAACAAGGAATGGGGTACCTGAAGGTGGACCTATTTGCCTCCCCCTACAACCACCAGCTCAGCAAGTTCTGCACCAGTGAACCTCACAGCAGGACCTAGAAAGTGGATGCCCTATCCTTCCAGTGGGCAAACCTCTCAATCTATGCTTTCCCCCCCTCTACCTCTTCTTACAAGAGTATTACGCAAGATCAGGGAAGAAAGACCAAGGGCAATCCTGATTGCCCCAGACATGTCATGCCAACACTGGTACTCACTACTGCGCAGTCTGTCACCGTTGCCTCCATGGCACCTCCCACAGATCCCAACTCTCCTGACTCAGTAGGAGGGACAGTTCTTGCATCTGCAATTGCAGACCCTGAACCTTGCAGCCTGGCTTATTCCTTGACTTCTCCCCCAGCGGCCAGCCTAAGCAAGCAGGTACTGGATGTCATACATGAAGCCAGACGACCCAGTACTAGAAAATCCTATGCTGACAAGTGGAAAAGGTATTGTTCCTGGATCCAGACTAAAGGAGTGGACCCAGCGCAGCCCTCCTTACCTCTCATCCTGGATTACCTAGTAGACCTACTCCACAGGGGCCTATCCTTCTCTTCCATTAAGATCCATGCCTCTGCCATCTCTGCTCATTATAGCAGTGAGCCACCTCTCTTCTCACATGCTTTCATCAAGCAGTTCCTGAGAGGGGCTAACAACTTAAGGCCACCAAAAAGAGCCCCTACCCCTGTTTGGGACCTTAACTTTGTGTTGGAAAAGCTCACGCTACCCCCCTTTGAGCCTGCAGTGTCAGCAGAGTTAAAGTTCCTCTCTTGGAAAACAGCCTTGTTTCTGGCCATCACTTTAGCCAGAAGAGTGTCGGAGCTACAAGCACTTCTGGCTGTGGAACCCTTCATTATTTTTCATGCTGACAGGGTCTCCTTCAGGATTAATCCAACTTTCATGCCTAAAGTGGTGTTCAGTGTGGCTCTCAACCAATCTATCCATTTGCCCACCTTTTTCCCTAATCCTCAAAATAAGGGGGAAAGGATCCTGTACTCTTTAGATGTGCTCAGACAGCTCACATTCTACCTTGATAGGACTAGGCCATTGAGGAAATCTGTCCAGTTACTAGTCAGCTTTGCACGAGGGGCAGAGGGCAAGGTCATATAAAAGCAAACTATCTCCAAATGGATAGCACACTGGTTACAACACTGCACTTGCAACATTTCTGTTACAAACACCATGGGAAACCACCCCCTCAGGGTATCAGAACACATTCCACTAAGGCAACTTCAACCTCTACAGCATTTTTCAGGGGAGTCCCTACCAGAGACATTCTGGAAGCTGCAACTTGGAGTTCTGTTCATACCTTCACCAAGCATTACCACCTGCCTATCTTTTCCAAATCCAGGGGAGGCTTTGCAATCGCATTCCTGGAAGGAAGGCATACTAGCCAGCACCAACTCTTCTTGACTTCCTCCACCCTTTCTTCAGCTTTGGGAATCAACCCAAGTGTGATGACTGCAACAGTGAAACATGAAGAACATAGTACAGTTGTGTACACTTACCATAAATGTAGATGTTCGAGTGTATTCACTGTTGCAGTTCTGGTTTCCCACCCTCCAGCCCCCTTGTCTGTCTCTCTCTCTCTCTCTCTTTCTCTTCCTCACTCCTTACAGGGCTATTGGTATTTACTTTTTACTGGTGGTGTTTTTCCACCATAACTTAGTTCCCTATTTGGGGGCTCCTGACATTTGGGGCAAGAAAATCTGATGTAATGGCATCAGCTGCCTGCTTTTATACCACTGATGACCTGACGTCAGTCCTGAAGCAACAGCAACTGATGCAGAAATACTAAGCCTCTGGTATTCGGGTCGACTGAGGGCTACCCCTGGCAGTTTAACCCAAGTGTGATGACTGCAACAGTGAATACACTCGAACATCTACATTTATGGTAAGTGTACACAACTGTACTTTCTCTGCCTTACCTTTTGAACTATCCACTGCATCAAGAGTGTTCACAAAGTGTCTATCTCCAGTTATAGATCATTGCAGGCTATAGGGTATCCATATTTTTATATTCAGATGACGTGCTTATCTTTGCAGAATTTTTTTTTTTCACAGTGTCAGGAATTTCTCTTTTGGATGAGAAATCTCTTACAGAAACTGTGATTTAAATAGAACATTCAAATGTCTTTCTTGACTCCTTCACATAGGAGTGTGTTCCTGGTATGTGAACTAGACACCTCAGTTCAAAGAACTTTATTCCACATAAAAAATAGATCTTTATTTAGATCTATTTCTAAAGTTTCCACTCATACTTTGGTCACTGTGAAGGAATACCTCATGATTTTCAGTTTCATGCCATCTATGATTCTTATAATACACCTGGTAAGACTGCACATGAGAAGGGTACAGTGTTATCTGAAATCTCTTTGGTCCCAGCATCAACACCTTTTATTTTTTCAAATCCTAGTGCAGGGGTTGGTCAGAAGAGAAATGTTTTGGTAGATACAACCGATATCCTTAAGTCTAGGTCTCCCCTTCTCTGTTTTTTTATATTTTCAAATCCTAGTGCAGGGGTTGGTCAGAAGAAAATTTTTTTTGGTAGATACAACAGATATCCTTAAATCTAGGTCTCCCCTTCTCTGTCCCTTCTCTAAAGCAGTCGGTCACCAAAGATACTTTCGACTTTGCTTGAGGATCAGTTTTAAGAGAGATAAAAGTGCAGGGGGGGGGCACTAAGGACAGATGCAAACAGATAACTATAGAAGATAATTTTGACCTGATCAAAGCTGTCAACTCTCTGAAACCACTTCAAGTGGTTACAAACAATACCACAGTCAAGTGGTACATCAACAAGCAAGGGGGAACAAGGTCATATCTTCTTAGCACACTAGCCATTTTAGCTTGAGATATAGCTTCATAGTGCAGTCTCGGTATATTGGCATCCTTCATTATGTCAGAGCAAAAGTGTGTAGCAGACAGGACTGGAACAGATCCTTACAAATGGAAACTAGATCACGGGGTCTTCCAAGATTTGATCCATCTGTCGGGAGTTCAAATAGACCTCTTTGCCCCCTCTCTGAACAATCAACTGTCAAAATTCTGTTCCTGGACTCTATAAAAGAAGGCCTGGAAGACAGATGACGTTTCTTTTCCTTGGACAGGAATGTTCCTGTATGCTTTTCCACAGTTTGCACTAATATCCAGGATACTTCTGAAGGTTCAGAAGGAATCCTCGAAGATCATTGTGGTTGACTCCCTTCTGACCAAGGTAACCATGGTTCTCACTTCTTTTGGAAATGACCAGGGACATTTACCACACGCTTCTTCATACATTGCATCTCCTCACACAAGAACCGGGGTGTTTGGCACATCTCAACATCACTGCCTGGATGATAGGGTCTTAATTCCTTTTAGGCATATGTTTACTGAGGATGTGCAGCAGGTATTAATTGAGGCAAGAAAGCCTGCTACTAGAAAGTCATATATTAGCAAATGGAAAGGGTTTTCTAGTTGGTGCCAACATCATAAACAGCACCCATTCAGGGCTAGTTGTTCTCTGGTTCTACAATATATATTCTTACATTGTACACTCATACTGGTGCAGGTACTACCTTTTCTGCTCCCCTGGCATCTATAACTTCTGTAACTCTTCACACAATACCTTCCCTGTGCTTTCCCTTCCTTCCACCTTCGCTCTTTTCTTTACTTGCTATCCTTCTCACTAATATATACCTCACTAATCACTACTGTTTTTCTTCCTCCCTTTTAAACCATCAAGCATAACTCCCTTCTTCTAGGCCCTGTCTCAAGAATTGTAATATACCTGCTGCACTGGAAGTGGAACATCCCACAAGCGGCGTCCTTGTGGTTCCCTAATCCATGTTAACAAGCAGTAGTGGCTGTATGTACATCTCTAAAGTGTTTAACTGCTCTAGTCATTTGTATATTGTACTAGTAACAGCTGCAGCACATCACCATGACCCCCCATTCCTTTTCTCCCTTGTGTTTTTCTGTAGTATTAATGGACCCTGCTAGTGCTAACCTCTATGTACATTAGCTTCAGGTGTCCCCATTTATTTTTCAATTGACCTAACTCTATCCTTATTAGCTGAACAGTACCTAGATAGTAGCATAGGTAAACAGAAGAGCATTGTGTCTAACTTAGACCCCCTCACAGAAAAATAATACAGAGAATACAGGGAAAACAAAACTAAGTAAAACTTAAAACTACCAATACTTTTTCACACAGATTTTTTTCCCTACACCTTAATCAACCTGCACGTTTTGGCTACTTTAAAAGGTAACTAATATACATAAAAACAAGGCAGATAAATAGAATTTATTGATAACTCCAGTTACAGGTTCACCCCACTCCTTTCCCCCTTGCTCCATTCCGGCTCACTCTGCTCCCCTATCCAACCCACAATTTCCACCCACCCCCACTACTCACACTTTTATCCTTAACAAACCAAACTCCCATACTAAACTACCCAAGCAAAACTTTGCTAACTCTCCATGCCTCCCCCGTTGTTAATCTGTCCCACCCATATAGGCAAACACACAAATTACTAACACTTATCAATAAATCTAACTACCCACATCTTTCAAAACCCTTTAATTAAATTAACCCCCCCTTCCAACTCCTTTCTTCCTCTTTCCCTCATAACCAATCCTCAACCCTCCCTTCTTACTACACACACCCCATTCATGCTACTGTTCCACATATTATATAACAAAATGTTATCCTTACGCTGCACTTTTGTCCTAACCCTTTCTTTCTTAACACAACTAACATCTTATCACTACAAGTTTAACTTATATACCCAATCACTATCTCTCCCGCTGCCCAACCAACTATAATAAAATACCTTTATGATCAGTTTATCCCCAACTATATGCAATTGCTCACATACAGACCTTGCCCCATTTCTAGTGCTCCCTCAGCAATCATACTCATGTATATCTGTGAAATATGACATATTTGTATCCAAATACCTAAAAACAATCCTTTAAATAGCACCCCAACTTATCCTTTGTGGAGACATTCACCCAAATGCAGGTCCAAGACTTAACTTAAGCATTGCCAGCATCCAGCAATCCAACCTACTAGACTCCCCAGGAAAGGATCCAACTTATTGATAATTAACTTTAACCTAAGAAGTATACTGAACAAAATATAAGAATTTCACTCCACCATTTCACTTTGCTCCCCAGATATTGTTTTAATAATAGAAACCTGTGTTAAAGCAGAAATCAATAGCTACAAAATACTCCCCCTAGGGTATAATATATATAGACAGATTAGGCAAATCAAAAGAGGTAGAGGCATTGCTTTACTTTCAGAAATAACCTCACTCTAGAAATTATAAACAATACCCCTCCCGCTTTCAACAAATGCAGATATCCTGTTCACAAGACTTAAAATTTACTCAAAGAAAAACCTAAATATAATCAGAGCCTATATCCCCCCCCCCCCCAGCAACAAGAGTAAGACATTTGAGTCCATCCTACAGTAGACAGAAAGTACCTTCCACCATCGCAACCAACTGAACACACAAAGCTCCATGGCTTCACTCAAATAATACAAAATACAACTAGAATAGATAAAGTAACAAAAAAGGAGTCCATCCTAGACTGGATTCTTACCAACCAACCTGAACTATCACATCACTCTGGATGTCTCCCAGACACTGTTAGTGACCACATCCCCACATTCCTTCTCTGACAACAAATAAACCTAACAAAAGTAACATCACTCCAAGAAATCCTCTACACTCAAAATTTCAGCTTCCAAGACTTTGTATCCATACTCAAACATTGTGATTGGCATCCACTGAAATCCTTCCCCTTAAACAAAGCAGTAGAACATTTCAACAGTACCTTCTTAAACATTCTAAATCAATTAGCCCAAACCAGATAAATTAGAACCAAATCAAACTATGCCCCTTGGCTTACCAAAGAGATAAGAACACTCCTAAAACAAAGAGATAAAGCATGGGAAACGTGGCACCACAGTAGAACATCATCTAATTGACAGAAATACCTTGAACTAAGAAATAAAGCAAAAAAAAAAAAAAAAAAACTAATCAGGCTTGATAAAAAAAATACTCAAATATTCAAGCAAAGCACAAAAATTCTGGTCTGCTGTCAACAAAATTCTACAACCAGGCAAAACTGGCACTCCTCCCCATCTACCAGTAACTCTACAGACAATATTGCCATGCAGTTTAATAAATACTTTACAGAATCTATCCTAGGCCTTACAAACATTTGTCCCTCATCTCCTCCAAACCTCTCACCCCCCAGCTCAGAATAACAGATATTTTTCCCTATAACCAGTCCCAGCAAAAACATAAAAAAATTACTCAGAACACTTGCAGTAGATAAACTTCCTGCTGAATTCCTCAAAATAGCTGCTGAAGCCACTTCATATCCAGTCTCTATACTAAACAATTGGTCCATCTCAGAACTACATATCCCTGCACTCTGGAATATATCTTATATAATACCACTACATAAAGGAGAGAACTATACAGAACTATCTAACTACCACCCTGTCGCCATCTTATCACCCTTATCAAAGATCCTTGAAAGATGCATACGTTCAGAAATTCTAAATTATCTCTTAGACAATAAACTTCTGGCAAATACTCAGCATGGTTTTTGCCACTATCACAACACTTCCACAGACCTTATCAGCTTTACTAATACCATTACTCAGAATAGTAATGACGGTAATCTTGTTTCTTCCATCATTCTGGATCTTTCTAAGGCTTTTGACACAGTTTCCCCACAATAAATTCTTATCTGCACTTTCCAAACTTAATCTAAGCTACTCCAGTATTACTTGGTTCCAAGACTCGCAGCCAGGAAGTAAAATGGCAAATCAACTATCTCCCCTTCTGCCCATAAGTTTAGGAGTTCCATAAGGGTCTATTCTTGGACCACTTCTTTTTACTATATTTACTGTCGACCTTCACACTGCCAGCTTGCATGCCACCTTAGTCCAATATGCATATGATTTGACCTTAATCTTTTCTGCCCCGTCACTCCAGCAGCTTCAAAAACTAACACAAGAATCCTTTACTACATTAGACACCTGGCTATCCAATGCTCATCTAATACTTAACCCAAACAAAACTAAACTGATGTTTTTTTTCACTCCACTGATTCCACCACCCCATTCATAATAATTTCAAGTAATAATACCTCCATTACACCAATCACCCAAACAAAACCTCTACATGTTATCATAGATCAGAGCATGAAATCTGACTTACAAATTGTCCAAACTATAAAGAAAATCCATAAAAAACTCAGAACCCTATACAGGTGTAAAAAATACCTTACCAGTAATACTAAGATCATTATTGCTAGAACCCACATAATCTCCACATTTCCCTGTGCATCTCCCATATTCACTAACCTTAATAAAGCAGATTTAACTAAATTAAACAGCTGTTATAACAAAATAGCAAAGTCCACTTCTGATTCAGCCTATAGAGTCCCATCACTGGCAGGCCCTTAAACACCTATCCTGGTTAGAACTACCAGATCTGCTCACCCTTAACCAACTTATGATGGCCCATCGCATGCTTCATCAACCTGAAAAAACACCAGCCCTACAGGACATGTTACACCACTATTCAAACACTACGATCTAGTAACAAATCACTAATAAACACCACCAGAAGTAAGAATACTGCTGGTGACTCCCTATATTCCAGTTACATTGCAAAAACCTGGAACTATTTACCTCTTATCATTAGTTCCACAGTCAGCAAAATAATCTATAAAAACCTTCTCAAATCCCACTTAAACAGTTCATAGATTTGTACATGTTCTGATCCAGGTTAAGAAACCCAACTCTATTACCCAGCTAACTAAATCAGCCAAACTCATTTTTCCTATCTATTCTTACTGGGTACTGCCACTTTTATTTTACCCCAGCCCATTCATAATATTCTTACTGTATGTATCCTATTTTTTCACACATCGTTTGGATAATGTCACTGTTATTTTCTCTCAGCCCATTTTACAATTTTCATATTGTACATATTTTGCATTTTCTGACCTCCTAATCTCGCTATATCTACCCTCACATAATCCAAAGTATATCTAACTAGTATCAGCTTCCTCCTCTGCTGCACATTTATGCACCAGACTGTTAAGTCCCAAAGTTCTTCTCAGAAAATTCCTACTAAGAATTTCAGCATGTCTGCCCATGGATCCTCCTCTTTCAGTGCAGTCTCATGTTAGAATGTTTTTGAAAGGGGTTTTGCATAACAGGCCTCCAAGAAAAACAGTGATGCCTCCTTGGGATCATAATTCATTTTAGAGAAGCTAACACTTGCTCCATTTGAACCAGCTAATCTGGCTGATTTGATGTACTTAACACAGAAAACACTTTTACTGATTGCTCCAACCTCTGCAGGAAGGGAATCTGAATTGCAAACTCTTATGGTGAGTCAACCCTATCTCATTTTCCATAGGTCAATGGTTTCTTTCGGAATTGATCCTTCATTTTTGCCTAAAGTGGTGTCCGAATTTCCTTTAAGCTAAGCTATCCATCTCTCTGTTTTCTTTCCTGAATCTAAAAATTAGGGAGAAAGGGTACTCCATACCTTGGATGTCCACAGACAACTCGGGTATTGTCTTGACAGAACTTCTTCTTCTTCTTTTGGCTTTTCCCAGTTAGAGGTTGCCACCTGTCCGCTCATGATTAATAGTGGAGTTTTACGGTGTCGAGTTGGCCGCCCAGCACCCAGCCTTCTACAGAAGGCACACACACACATGCACTCACGTCTAGGGCCAATTTAGAGTGTCCAATCCACCTACAGCATATCTTTGGGATGTGGGAGTAAACCAGAACACCCGGAGGAAACCCATGGGACCACAGGGAGGACATGCAGACTCCGCACAGAAGGCACCCCAGCCGAGGATCAAACTGGAGAACCTCTTGCTGTGAGGCGGCAACGCTAACCACTGCACCACCGCGGCCGCCCTAAATCTTTCAAATCTTCAGATCAATTCATTTCTTGTGAAGGTAAGAAGAAGGGGCAACCTGTATCAAAACAGACTATTTCCAAATGGGTGTTTAAGGCTATTACCTTTTGTTATATTCACCATAGCAAAACTATTCCAGGCAGGGTCAAGACCCACACTAACGGAGTCTTAGCTTCATCCAAGGCTTTTTGTAAAGGTTTGCATTCTAGAAGCTGCTACTTTAATCTTCTATACATACTTTTACAAAGCACTGTAAATGTGATTCTTTCTGTAGGTCAGGATCAAGCTTTGCCAAGACCATTCTCCAGGGGCTCCTGGACTCTTCTCCTTCCACTTCCCAAAAGCAGTTAGCTGAAGTAATATACCCATGTAGCTAGGGCTACAGCAACAGTGATCAGTATGATGAAGACACTACAGATATGTAAGTTAAACTTATAATAACACTAGCTGTTCAAATGATCATTGCTACATTAGCCCTCACTCCTTCCACCCGTCTTGTTTTTGGCATTTATTCTTTGTTGTTCCTAGCATTTTCCTTTCACGGCTCAGCCTCCCTCTGTCTGCTGGCAGGAAATCTCTGAACACAGCTAAACTTGTCTTTTAGTTAGCTCAGCTTGAACTGCCTGACAGTTTTGGCAGTTAAAGCTACTACAGCAGTGGTAATCCAGCAGTCTGTGTCTGTATTATACTTTCAGTTATCTGCATTGTTTGGGTTATCCACTACCTTCAGGGGTGTTCACAAAGTGTCTATCGTGAGTAACAGACTATTGCAGACTGCAAGGTATTGGCAGTTTTCCTTATTTAGATGACCTGCTTATCTTTGCAGAGTCTTTTTCAAAGTGTCAGGAATTTTTCACTTGAGTGAGAATTCTACTTTGCAGATTGTGGTTTTGAAGAGAGCATCCAAAAGTCTTATTTGACTCCTTCTCACAGGATTGTTTCATTGGGTGTCTCCTTGATACCTGAGTTCAAAGAGCTTTTATTCTGCTGGAAAAAGTGGGTCTGTATTAGATCAGCGAAACGGCATTACGGTGATTCGCTGACACATATAGACCGAAATGTATCACTTGGCTTGAGCTGTGACATTGCACTTTACCCCACTGTAGTGCAATCTCGGAGTTGGTATATTTATTTAGGGGGGTGGGGGGCATAGCCCCCCACTTAGTTATGTTTAAAATTGTAAGTGCACACACAGCCAGGAAATGGAACAGCTCCTTGTAAGTTCACCAAAGCAGATTCAATAAATCCAGGTCGGCCTACCTGGATTTACTGAATCTGCTTTGGTGAACTTACAAGGAGCTGTTCCATTTCCTGGCTGTGTGTGCGCTTACTTCCTGGTTTGGTTCTTTGCTGTTTGCATGTTTAAAATTGTGTGCATGTGTTTTTGGTACTAACGATTTCTTTCCCAGGGAAATAAATCGCTGTTTTGAACATTCGTGGTTTAGTGCAGTCGTGTTTATGTATCGTTGAATAGGTGTTCAATGTAACGCCTCTTCGAGCATTATTTATAGACCCAAAAAAGTAGACATATATCTAGAACTATTCCTACGTTTCTCTACTCAGGATACTAGGATTCGTGATGTCTATGATTCTCATGATTCTTCTAGTCAGATTCCACATGAGAATGATTCAGTAGTACTTGAAATATGTATGGTCTCAACATCAGCATCTCCTGACATTCCATATTCCTGTATTGGGGTTTGCAAAAAGGGAAATACTTTGGTGAAGAGACCAGTTTTGTCTGAATCTAGGTCCTCCATTTCCCCTTCCAGCTCCAGCACATTCTGTAACCACAGACACTTCAGACTTTGGTTTGGGAACAGTGTGTATGGGAGTAAAAATGTAGGGTCTTTGGAACAAAATGGACAGATCAAAACATGAACATACAATAGATGTTGGCAGTAATAAATGCTCTCAACTCTCTCAGTTTTCTGTGGTTCCCTGGACATTATACAGGATTGCAGACAACACCACAGTGATGTGATACATAAACATACAGGGGAGAACCAGATCTTATGTCTCTGCAGACTAGCCTTAGTACTCTGTGCTATAGCTTTTCAGAACAATCTCACTGTACAGGCGTCTTGCATCCCATCAGAGTAAAATGTTGTGGCAGACAAGCTGAGCAAGACCTGAACAGACCCTTATGAATTGAAATTGAATCAGGAGTTCTTCCAGGAGTTGATCCAGCTGTGTGGAACACCTCAGACAGATCTGTTTGCTTCCATTCACAACAAACTGTCAAAATTCTGCTCCAGGACTCCTTGAAAGCAGGCCTGTAAAACAGATGCATTTTCATTTCCTTGGACAGGAATGTTTCTGTATGCTTTTCCACCCTCTCCACTGATATCCAGGGTCATTTTGAAGATTCAGAAGGACTCTCTGAAGATCACTGTAATGATTCCTTTCTGGCTCAGGCAACAGTGGATCCACCTTCTTTTGGAAATGGCAAGGGGCAATTGCCACAAACATCTTCATAGACTGGACCTACTCATATGAGATAGAGGTTATTTGATATATCCCAAACTAAAACATCTTCAGCTAACTGCTCCAAATAACTTCAAATGATTTCCTGGATGATAGTTTTAATATCCTTTATGTGCCTGTTTTCTGAGGACATGCATCAAGTATTCATGAAGGTACATATCACTAAATGGAAATTTTTTTCTGGTTGTTGCCAAGGCAAGAACCAGGACTCTTTTAAGGCTAGTATTTCTCTTGTTCTGCAATATTAGTACAAGTTACTATCCTTTGGCCTTTCTTATTCCTCTGTCAAAGTTCATTTGTCAGCCATTTTAATATATCTGTCAATGGATCTTTCTTGGTTAATGCATTTCCATGTTAAAATGTTTTTGAAAGGGGTGTTGCATACAAGGCCACCTAGAAAGCAAGTAGCTCCTTCTTGGGATCTCAACTTTGTTTTGGAAAAAATAACTCTTTTTCCATTTGAACCAGCGCATCAAGCTGATTTGAAGTTCATAATATGGAAAACAGTTTTGCTAATTGCTATGACTTTTGCAAGGAGTGTTGAGTTGCAGGTTTCCATGGTGGGTCAGTCATCTCATTTTTCACAATGATGAGGTTTCCTTGACAACTAATCATTCCTTTATGGCTAAAGTTGTATCCGAGTTTACTTTGAGCCAAGCTATACATCTCCCTGTCTTCTTTGGAAAACCTAGAAATGAAGGAGAAGGTATTCTTCATACTCTGAATATCCACAGGCAACTCAGATATTATTTTGACAGAACTAAAACCTTCAGAAACACTGATCAGTTATTCATTTCATATGAAGGTTAGAAAAAAAGAGCAACCTGCATCAAAGGAGATTGTCTCCATATTGGTTGACACATGGTATTTCCTTTTTATGCCCACCACAATAAAACAATTTTGGGCACAATCAGGGCAGACTCTGCCAGGGCCTTGGCTTCATCGGTGTACCGAGCATGTAGTATCACTGGCGATTCCTGCTGCAAAAGTAAGACGATCTCATTGCCAAGGGAACTTATACAGCTGAATTTTACTCCACTTGTAAAAACGCAAAAGGAGAAATACCTCCAACTAAAACCAGTGTAAGGCAGTTTCCAAGAATCAAATGAAACTGCTGAAATATCTTGTTCACTTCTGCATCAGTGTAATCCATACTGTAGTGTTGAAATTCCTGGAAGGGCTCCCCCAACCCCCCTCCCCAACCTACAGGCCTGATACTCTTTTGTTGAAGCTAAATTAACACGTTTTACTTCAGCAGTGCAAAATTTCCCTGGAGGAAGCAAATAAAGCACATAGCAATAAAATTAAATACTGTGACTCATCTCAAGTAGTTAGAGTTTGAAGATCTTGTCTTTATATCCTTAATCATTCTACCTCATTGATTGTTTCGTACAGAAAACCATTTGTGGGAGGATTAATTACATTCCACTGAAGTACCTGATTGGTTGAGCCCACTCCATCAGCCTTTATCATGTTTAGGCTCACTCCACTCCCCTATCCTACCCCCAGTTTCCACCAACCCCCCACATCATCTACACTTATCCTAAGATAATCGCCACCAACCACATTACCATCAATCACAAAACAACTTACAATCTATACTTTTGCTCCTGTTTCGCATATTCAATAACCACTTTCTACTTTTCTTCTTTCTTTTAGTTGGATTTCTTCTATATTGTAACTTGACAACCCTCCCATTTCACCCAACCCACAACCTGTCAAACCCTATCCAGCCCTCTATCACTATTCTGTTTACATTTTCACTAACCGAACACTTGCATAAAAATTAGCATGCTGCTCAGAGTACTACACATCACTTTCCTCCTCTTCCAAGCATGCACCTCTCAACACCACTCATATGCATACACCTCTCAACCTCACTTATATACCCAATGCTCAGTTCATTACTCTTAAGTGTCAGTTACTCCCATATTTCATGATGTGTATCCCACAACCTTAACAACCTATCTCACATCCTTCTTTTCAATCAAATGTGTACAAAAGTAACTAACCCAGTCCACAAACTGGTCACAAATGACAAATATAAAACCAAGGGGTGCTGTATATTCCAACTATACCTACCCAGTCTGCAACTATGCTGTGATATTCACCCCAACTGAGGTCCAACCACAACAGCTTCACCCATATCGGCTTACACAACCATTAATAGTGTAACACCTCACTCCTGCAAAGCAGGTAAAACAAGTCTAAGATTTATACACATTAACCTTAGAAGCATCTGTAATAAAGTAATGAACTGCATGTTTTCATATCTCATTACAACTCTGACATTCTTGCCATCACAGAAACATGGATACAACCCGAAGCCAAAGACATTGCAATTGCCCTACCAGGATATAGTATCCTTTGAACAGACTGTATTTAAAAAAAAAAAAGCAGGTGAGGTAGCTATTATGTACCCAGAACACCTGACCATATGCCTTTATCAGAAAAAGCATCCATTATTCTGTAATGCAGAGATTCTTTTGCCTTAATCAATATAAATGTTTACAAGACCATATGTATTATAGTCTTATATATTTCCCTGGCAATAACATCAGCACAGCAGAGGACATATTTTTCTGGGCATCTACCAATGTACCCCAAGAAGCCATCATCCTTGGGGACCTTAACATAGACTGGGCCTAAACTGTATCTGATACCCCCATTACCAGTATTAACCTATATGGTTTCTCTCAGCTCATATATACACCAACAGGATATAACCAGCCCTCCTGTAAGGCCTCTGGTCTGTTCTGGATTCTCTCAACTAAACACAGAATGTCTAAAACTATGGCACATTGTCTGACAGCCTAAGTTACCACCTGCCCAGTTTTGCTAACAGGCAAAGTAGAGCATCACACATACAATAATGTGCATAACCTGTTCAGTTTTAAGTAATCTCCACTCTCAAGCAATACAATTGGAACATGTTAAAAAAAACCTTCCTTTAGATGAAGCCACCCTCAAATTTAACAAAACCTTTACCATTGTACTGAACAAACATGATCCCAGCAGTAAAAAAAAAAGTTATGCTATCTAAAAATAGTAGGGAACTAGTGGTGCTCAGAGACAAGGCATGGAAAGCATGGCACAGCAACAAATCTCAGGGAAACTTTTACCCTGCAGACAGATAAGAAATAAAACTGAACACAGTATAAGTCATGACAAAAAAACTCCAGTACTTTAACTTACAGCAGCCACACCAAAATCTATCCTTCCACAACCCCTTTTCCCATTTTTGCACATGGAGTCAGGGTGTCACTTCAGCAGTGGCAATCATCTAGAGCCAAGGTTCACCCTGCCAGGTAGCTGGCTCTTCTGCAGTTGTTCTTCCATGCACATTCACACCTAATGTCAATTTAGAGTGTCCAATCCCCCTACAACACATCAAAGTAATCCTAAAATATTATGATCATCAGTCAGAAATCTATTAAAGCCAGGCCAAAGACAACAATGCACTCCCTCCCTAGAAGACATTTCAACAGTCGCTAATAACTTTAACAGATGCTTCTGTTATGCTATAGCCTGACTTATCAAGGACAACTCCACCATCAAACCAACCAACCTCCATCCACAAACCCCTTGGAAGCCTACTTTTCATTCAAACTTGTCCCTACCTCCACCAGAAAATATTTCCTAAAACTAAAAACTACAAGCTCTTCTGCAGATAACCTTCCTCCTGAATTTCTGAAAATTTTAGCTGAAGCTGTCGTATCCAATGTCTATACTAATAAACAGATCCATTGTAGAATCTCATGTCCCAACCGTTTGGATTAAGGCCTACATACTTCCTCTTCTGACAGCTCCAATTTCAGACCAATTGCCATTCTATCACCATTGTCTAAAATGTTAGAAAAGTGTATCCAATTCCCAGTTACTGCAATATCTAACCATAAACAATCTTCCCCTCTCCCACACAGCATGTTTTTTGTCCCTGCCATAGCACCACTACTGCATGCTTCACTCTTCTGATACCATTAATAAAAACAGAAATACAGCAGACCTATTATTTTCCTTATTCCTAGGCCTGTCCAAAGCATTCAACACCATCTTTCACCATAAACTATTTCTAAAACTCTCCTGCTTAGTCCTCTCCCCTCCTCCCTCTCTTGGTTTTAACAGCTCCCTAACAGATAGATTCCAAGCAGTCATCTGGTAACAAGAGTACACATAATTTCTACCCATTACTGTAGGAGTGCTACAAGGTCCTATACTTGGACCCTTCTGTTTAACATATTTATAAATGATCTATACACTGCTTCCAAGCATGCCACTCTTGTACAATATGCAGATGACTCTACACTCATCTGCACAGCCTCGAACCTAACAAAACTTCAAAAAATACTCAAGAATCCTTTGCATCCATTTAATCCTGGCTAGACAACTCACAACTACTTAAACCTCCCAAAAAAAACAAAACTAGTACTTTTCACTCCAAAAAGATTCCGCAAAGCAAAACTCTTGTCAAAATCACTTCATTAAATAAGACGCTGGTTGACCAGGCTCCTAACACCAAACTCTTAGGAGTCACCATTGATGGGAGCCTAAAATTTGATTTATACTTCCAAACTGTTATTAAAAATACATCAAAAGCTTGGCCTCTCATATTGAACAAAACCCTACCCAAAAGAACTAAACAAACCATAGTCTGCCTCCTGCTTACCTTACTGTATGCCTCCCCACTCTTTACTGACTTGCAAACTTCCACACAAACAAAGCCGAAACAATGCGACAATAAAGTATGTTGCTTTGCCGCAAATCACCCATTTAGAACTCATCACTGTTTTGTCCTTAAGCAAATAAATTGGACTAAACTGTCGGATCACCACCATTATAGTCAGCTACTACTAGCTCATGCTATAATATACTACCCTGATAAGTATCCATCACAAAAAGGCATGCTTCAACGCTACCACCCTACAAAGGTCTTCACTGTAAAGACAAACCCCTCTCTGTCACTAATGACTAGAATGCATGAGGAGTATCCTTATTCTCAAACACTGTAATGCCCTCCCGCATGCTCCCAGGCTTTTTGAAACCAACAGACATTCAAAATACATCCAATAGAACACTTCTCAACATCCTTTCTCTGTAGTTGTACATCTCCAGGATAGGTATAACATCTCTTCCTACTCTTCTACTGTACCTCTGCTCCTCTCTACTCTTTTAACAACTATCACTCTGTCTTCACCCACTCTGCCTTGAACCTGTGCCTCTCTTAACTCTTTTACCACTCATTTCACTTATATCTCAAAATGAAATCAACCTTTTGCTATCCACCCTTTGTAAATAACTCAGTACTTTGTATTGTGACATCTATCCAAGTGCATAGTTATTTATTTAATTGTGTCTGTATAGAGTGTAATTAGTATAACAAGCCTTACTACTGTATGTATAGTTACTATCTTATCTATTTTGAAATTGTAAAAATTATTTTAATTGTATTCTGCCTGACACCATTGTATAACTTACAAGATTTTGATTGTACTGCATGCACTGGAGTTTTCTTCCCAGACCTACAGCCAGACTTCCCCGGTCAACAAATGTAAAATAATAAATAAATACATTTTTGGAAAGGGGTGGATTCTAGAAGTGTTCTAGAAGTAACAACTTGTTCCACTGATCATACCTTCTTTTCCAGGTCTAGAGCAGGCTTTGCTTGGACCATTCTCCAGGGGATTCCTGAACCCTAATCCTTCCTCCTCCCAGTCAGTATAAGCTATGGTAATCTACCCATACAGCTAAGGCTATTTCAGTAGTGATCAAATGATGAGCTTGGTACAGATGTACAAGTAAACTTTCCCATAACAGTAGATGTTGGAATGATCCCCGCTGCAGTTTCCACTCCCTCCCTCCATCCCTCTTATTTTTGTTATATTTTTTATTTTTGCTTACCTAGCAGTAACCTCTTTCAGGGATCTAGCCTCTCTGCCTCAGTTGGCAAGAAAGCTTGGAATGACCAAAACATTGATTATCTTCAACTCTGTTTGATCTGCCAATCATTGAGGTGCCCTTAACTCTAGAAGCTGGCCATCTGTTATATCCTATGCAGGATATGACCTATGTAGCTAAGGCTACTGCAGCAGTGATCATTTGAACATCTACTGTTATGGTAAGTTTGCTTACACAACAGTACGTTCCCCAATTATCTGTAAATATCATTTACTGAAAGACCAAAAATACTTCCTGCACTGGACCTGACAATTTACTTGGTTGTTCATTGAATTAGTGTTGCCTTTGCAGGCATAATCCTTAAACTGTTTAACTCAAGTTTATTTACTTATTTAACATTTGTTTACTGGGAAAGTCCGACTGGAACGAAGCCAATTTTCAGCGGAGACCTGGGGAGAAACACTCTAGATGCATGTCTTTGTAATGTGGGATGAAACTGGAGCACCCGGAGGAAACCCACACAAACGCAAGGGCATGCAGACTCAGCACAGAAGGCACCCCAGCCAAGAATCAAACCGAAGAACCTCTTGCTGTGAGGCGACAACACAATCTCTGCACCACTGCGCCATCCTCTTTAGGTATTGGTTTTGTCCCTGATGAGTGGAGCACTGCAGTGGTGATGCCCCTCCATAAGGGTGGCTTTACAGCTGACCCTGTTAATTACAGACCTGTCATCCTTATAAGCCTTCTCCACAAATCCATGGAATATATTATAAGTGACCTCATAAACTACAATATCAAGAATCTTATTAGTCTTGCCACATAAAAGTTTGGTATTGTGAAGGGTAGATCCTGTCTACCGATTCTGGTCAACTTCTTTGAAAAAGTTAAGGAGGCTGTAGACAGTGACTAAGTGGTACTCTTGGTATATCTTGCCCTGGCCAAGACCTTTGACACTTTTCTCCATGCTGGCATCATACAGAAACTATGTACTTTAAAAATTGACCTGTATGTGGTTAGAAGGGTAGGAAAATGGCTGAAAGACTAGAATCTACACAGTATGAGTTGCAAGTATCTCATCAGAAAGTATGTCCCTCGGGCCTCGCTGCTGGGTTCTCACCCTTTCAACATTTACTTCTCAGATCTCCATGCAAAAAGACAAGACCTCTGGCTAACAAAGTTTGCAGATGACTGTAAACTGGGGATTGTTGTTATGGCACACTTTGAAAATCCAAATCCTCCAGAGTGAACTCTCCCAAGTAAACTCTTGGTGTACTAAACCTGGGCTCAAACTAAATTCTAAGAAGTGTTGCATCATCACTTTTGGCAGACAACTCCTGTCCTCATCGTACTATGTAGACACCATACCACTAGAAAATGAAAATGTCATCAGGGTCCAATGAACTTGGGTTGATAATGATTTGTATAATGTTTAGGGTGCTTAACTCACAGCCACAAGCTACACAGTTAGATTCTGTCCTTTAGACACTGCCTGGTTATTCGCCAGGCTTGTAATAATCTGCAGACTGATTGCTTTCTATTTATCTGTGTCTTAAAGATCATATTGTATGCATCAGCGTTTTACATGTGTATGCGTCATAGAACTTAAAAACTGTTTCCAAAATTATATTTTTGAAGCACCATAGGAAGAGCAACCATTATTCCAGTGAAGGAATGTGTGTGTGTGTGTGTGTGTGTGTGCATGTGTGTGCACTTTAGTATGCTTATAAGTGTGTGTTTAGGAGGTAGTAATGGTTAATAAGCATTCTGATGCCACGGTGATACGGTGGTAGCGTTGTTACCTCACAGCAAGAGGTTCTCCCTTTCGATTCTCGGCTTGGCTTGGGAGTGCCTTTTGTGTGGAGTCTGCATGTCCTCCCCGTGGTTAGCTAGCATTCAAAAGACATGGTGCGTAAATGGGCATGCCTTCGTTTAAGGTTGGGCATCGAGCTGGCACCTTGGCGTTTCGTAAAAGTCTACTGCCAATCATTAGCGGACCGGAGTTTCACTATGGCGACCCCTTACCGGGAAAAGCCGAAAGACGAACAACAACAACATGTACTTCAGTTGCAGTTTGGAAGATGATTAGAAAGGCCAGTAAAAGACTGAGGACTTGCATGTATGTGAGGGGGTAGTGTAGTGATGTGGGGTCACGTGTGTAAAATGTTGAAATAGTGTTTTGTTGCCACTAACCTGTGACTACTGCTGTTATGAGACTGCTTTGGAATTCTGCATTTATGGTTTGCAATTTTACATTGCCTCTGTTATTTTGCTTTTATTTATTGCAATTTGTAGTAGTTTAAATTTCTTTTGCTTTACATAGTTTCATAGTTTCATAGTAGAGTACTAGGCTATCTGCCCTAGGGCATTTATAAGCCTAGCCAAAGTGTATGTGGCTTTCGCCACCCCATGCAATGATACAAAAGTGTACAATTTAAATTAAATTTAGTTTACTGTGCCTCTATCTAGCAATGACACAGAGATGACCCCCGGGGTAAACCTACGATCACCCATCCATTCATCCAGATTTCTCTTGAAGAGAGTCAGTGAGGGGCTCTGCCTAACATGGACAGGTATCCTGTTCCAGAGTGCGGGAAGCCTCTGGGTTATGAATCTGTCCCTCCAGCATGTCGTATTCATATTTGTGCTGAGGTTTAGATCTTTAGCTCTCGTGGCTCTGATGGATTTGGATGTTTTGAGGTGGAGCATGTCCATTAATTCTGAATTGGACATGGCCTTGTACATAAGGCACAGATCACCTCTGAGCAGGCGGTATGCTACTGAATAGAGCTGGAGCTTTTTCAGTCTGGCAGCATATGACATATGCTGGAGACCCTTGATCCTCTTGGTAAGGTACTTTTGGGGTCTCTCCAGCTGCTGCAGGTGCTGGGTGAGGTACATACCAAATGGGGCATTGTACTCAATCATAGGCCTGATAAGGGAGGAATATAAGGGTACAATGACATCCTTTGATCTGGATGTGAATCCCTTCATGATAAGGTGGGCAAGGTAGAAGGTCTTTCTAACCACTTTGGCGACGTGGGTGTCAAATGAGAGGTCACTGTCAACTTGGGTCCCCAGGTCTCTGATTACTTTTTCCGTACTTAATGGATTACCACCTATGTGGTAATTTGTGGGTACTTTGTTTTTCCAAAGGGATGACTATACATTTTTTGGCATTTAGTTTAAGGCCATGACTCTGGCACCAGTCGTCTGTTTCTGTGAGGCCCTTCTGGAGAATGCATGTGTCAGCTGGTGTGTCGACTATGGTGCCTAGTTTGCAGTCGTCTGCGAACTTTGTCAGCCACAACCCCCCTTTGTTTGCCTGCACATCTGAGAAATAAATGCCGAACAAGAGGGGTCCCAAGACAGAGCCCTGTGGGACTCCACTTGTGACTGGCTTAGAGTCTGACATAGCTCCAGCTATTCTGACTTTGTGGGTTCTGTCCTTTAGCCAGTTTGCAACCCATCTTGTGACAAACGGGTTTACATTTAAGCTGTTGAGCTTATCGATTATGCCTGAGTGGGGTATTGTGTCAAAGGCTTTTGCCAGATCCAGGTAGGCTGTATGAACTGCTTTGCCTTCATCAATGGCTCTAGTGACTGTTTCAAAAAAGTCCACCAGGTTTAAAAGACAGGATCTGCCTTTTACAAAGCCAAACTGGGTAGGGTCAATTGTCTGTAGGTCCCCGATGTCTTTGTTTATGAGTTCCATAATGATCCTTTCCATAGCTTTGCAGACCAGGCTGGTCAAGCTTATGGGGCGGTAGTTTCCAGGGTCTGTAGAGGTGCCACCTTTGTGGAGTGGGACCACTGTAGCTGTACGCCAGTGTTCATGGATGTATCCTGTAGCAAGGCTAAGATTAAACAGCGTTCTTATGTGCGGGTTTAGCTCCTCTAGGAGTTCACATAGCACGCAACCCGGGACACCGTCAGGTCCCATGGATGCTGTATTTTTAGCTTTGCTGAGGGCAGCTCTCACCTGGACAGCTGAGATTTCAGGGAGGTTGCATTCAGCTGAGATATTTATTTCATCTTTTGGGAGAGAGGGAGGGGAGAAATTTGCACTGAACCTGTCTGCCTGTATGTTGGCAATATCTGTGGGTTCGGTGTATTTTTTGCCATTATGAACTAACTCTGAGCATATCTGAGGGTTTCTGCCCAGGTTTCTAACATAACTGAAGAAGGCCTTGTGATTATCTTTAGTGTCCTTAGCGATTTTTCTCTCGAAGTTGGCCTTTGATGATTTTATTAGCGAACGTAGTTTTTTGCTAGTGCTGATCAGGGATGCCTTCCCTTTATGGGATTTTGCTCTGTCGTGCAGTAGCTTCCTTCTCTTGTTATAAAGTTTGTTTATGGCTGGGGTCCACCAGATAGGATGCCTGCCTTTGGTGGAAAGGGTCTTGGTTTTATTTGGGATTGCATGATCCATGCATTCTTGGAGATGCCCGTAGAAAGCATTTGTGAAGGATTCAGCAGTGTGGGATGTGGTTTCCACTGGCCCAGGGGGCTTGAAGGATACCATTTCAGTCCTAAGGAGTGTAAAGTCGGCTTTTGAGAAGTTTCTCACTGTGGTCTTTTGTGCTGGGGGTGGAGGTGGGATATGAATATCTAGGGTTATTAGTTTATGATCTGTTCTCACTAGTGAGGGATATATTTCCAGTGTTGAGCATTTTGTCCCCATGTTTGTGATGTCAAGTATATTATTTCCCCTTGTGGAGGAGGTGACTTGTTGTTCCATCGCATTTGAGTTGATGAATTCCAGGAACCTTTGGGCTAGGGTGCTGGGGCTTGAGTAATGCACCCAGTCTATGTTTGGGTAGTTGAAGTCTCCCAGTATGATAGTATTTGGTGAGACATTCATATCCTCCAGTGTCTTCAGGAAGGCTGAATGGAGTTCCTGAGATTGCGAGGGTGGTCTGTAGCATGCTACAAGTTGTATAGCAGTTTTGCCTACGGTTAGTTGCAAATGGATGGTCTCCGATGCTTCGTGCATTGCCACTAACCTGGAGGTGTGGGTGTCTTTAAAGAATATGGACACCCCCCTTCTTTTGTGGTTCGGCCCAGGTTTTGGGGGCGAAATGCATGATACGAGGTATAACCTGGTATGGCTGGGGTGCTCTCAGGAGCCTTGAACCAGGTTTCAGTTACTGCACAGACATCGATGCTCTCCATACTGAGGAGTGCTTCGAGAGCCTGCATCTTGAGATTTAGACTTCTGGCGTTGAGCAGCATTACCCTTAGTTTTTTTCCTTTATTGTTTTCTAAGGTGGTGGGTTTGTCTTTTGAGCCTTGCCTAAAAAAGGCACTATGGGGGTGGCAAGAGCCTTAGCCAATATCCGGAAGCCCAGTGGTGATAGGTGCAAGCCATCCCTTGCGAAGCAGTGTGGCTTGTCCAGCATGTCATCCCAAGCAGACAGACATTGGATCCCCCTAGAATGACACCAGTAATTGAGCCAATTATTAAAGCTGATCATCTTGTCTTTGTATTGTGGCATCATTCTTGGTGAGGGCAAGATGCTGCTCAGGGTCATGGTCATACTGGTCTGGGCTACATAATCAGAGAGCTCCTCTATGTCTCTTTTCATGTAGTCCGAGGAGGTATGTCTCAGGTCATTTTACTTTTATCGTCGAGTTTTAAAAGTAATTTTTAGGGCAAGTTAGCAAATATTTCTGTTTTGATCTCTGCTCTGACTGCAGAGACATAAAGACTATGTGATTTGTGGGAGGAACTGAGGAATAACATTTATTATTTTAGGTAATGAGAATAGGAAATAGTTTTAATCTTTAGAGCTGCCACTGACCTGTGGCTGCTCAGTGACTCTTGATTGGCTTTCCCCCTTTGTACTTTGTACTTCGAAATCTTCTCCAATTCTCATCTTGTCTTTTCATACTAGTGAGCCCAAGAAGTTCAAACTAGGAATGCCTTGCTGTTAAACTTCAGTTACCCTCTCTGTTATATCTTCTCACTGTTTAGTACACTGCAAAACACAGATTATTAATTCATGTTCTTCTGTTATACTTTTAATATCGCAAACATATAGGCAAGGCTACCAATCAATGGAACCATCTGAGGACTGGTGCTTCTGTTTTACTCCTGGTAAGAGAAAGAACACTAGAGCATGAGATGTAATGCGATCCTATCTCGCCTACATTCATAACTGATGGGCTCTCGGCTCCAACTCGGCCGATACACTAGCACAAAGTCTCTCATTGGCTGGGCCAACCCCTTAGCCCAGGATGCACCACGCCCAAACCCCTAGATCTCGTTTGCCGCTCCTAGAGTAATGACGTGGTCTCGACTTGGCTGTGGCTAAGTACCCTTCTATTTTGGCCTTTTGGTCACTTTTTTGCAGTTAGCTTAAATTTTTATACTCAAACAGCTATTTTAATAGCTATCTTGTTGTCAGTACCCTTGTGATTGACTGTGTTTGTTTTTTGTATTGTGGTAATTCCTTCTGTTTGGCGGGCTAGGCCCGTTTAAGTTAGAGGGCCTTTGCCCTATTTCTTGTCGACGAGTGTTTAAGTTAGAGCTCTTCCCTCCCTTCTCTCCTTGTGTGTTGAGTGTGTTTAGAGTGTTAGTATGTCTGGCAAAGAAAAGGAACATAAGCCATCGGGCTTTAAAAAATGTTCAAAATGCAGTTACAAGATGTCGTTGACAGATGGCCACGCCATCTGTGTTTATTGTCTAGGAGCTAAACACTTGCAAGAATCTTACAGTGTTTGCCATGCTTTCTCCTCTCGTGTCCTACATGAGAGAAAAAATAAGCTTATCCTGAAGGGTTTGATCAAGCCAGCTTTCGAGGAAGCTTTGTCTTCTTCTCCCACCTCAAAATCGAAGAAAAAGAAGTCTTTGGTTCCGACAAGTCCGTCGGAGCCGCCTACAAAAAAGAGCTAAATCTCTGTCCCCTTCATCGGCTCCACTGGTCTTGGAGCCGCAGGATAGAGGATCTAAATCTAGGTCTCCTTCCTCGGCTCCACTGGTCTTGGAGTCTCGGGATGAGAGATCAGGTACTCTGTCCCCTTCTTCGCCTCCACTGATATCGGAGCCACAGGATAGAGGATCTAAATCTGGGTCTCCTTTCTCGGCAACATTGGTCTCGGAGCCGCAGGAGAGTGATTCTGCTCTGGGGTCAGTTTCGTCGGCTCCTAAACCATCGGCACCAAAAGGGGTCTCAGTTCTGGTCGAGTCTGCTTCGGCTCCGATCCTTTTGGAGCCAATTCAGAGCCGGCCTCCTAGCTTTGTCTCGGAGCCGATAGAAAAAGTTTCTCGGCCCCCTTCTGTTTCCTCCAGGTCCTCCAGGCATTCAGATTCGGATTTAGATAGGGTGGTCCAGAGGCTCCTCCAGTCACCTGTCTTATCCAAATTATTTTTGGCTCTGGCCCAGTCGGTCCCGGAGCCAGCCCTTTCGATACCGTTTCTTCCTCCTCCGACAACCTTAGTGTCGTCGGAGCCGGAGTTCGTAGAGTTGGGTGAAGTCCTTGAGTCGGTTCTGAGACCCACTGCTAGTCTGTCGGCACCGACTTCAGCTCCAACCCTTTCTGTGCCTTCCAGAGGATTTGGTTCTCGAGTGTCCTCAGCCGGGCCCGAGGGGGATTCGTCAGGGCTTCTGGTTTCGGCCCCGAGTCTCCCACTTGGCGCCTCGGCTAGGGGAACCCCGGTCATGGTCTCGGAGACGGGCCTCTCTTCACATTCTGGTGGGCCCGCCTTCGAGGCTATGAGGAGCGCGCTGGCCAAGTCTCTAGTGACTTCACCTGAATCTGCGACTCCTTCCCTAGACACGGCGACTAGAGCTTCTGGTGCCCCCCTGTCTTTGGACAGCGCGGCTCCTAGGCCTGAGGATTCCTCCTTGTGTGGTCCCCTGTTTTCCGAGGGGCCTTCAGAGTCCGTGCCTGAAGAGCCCCCAGGAAAAAGTTGTGCAAAAGGAAGCACATAGACACCCCAGATGAGTCTGTCACCTCGGACACCGACCTTGATGATGCGGAAGGGTCCCCTAAGTCGTCCTCTGACGATGTCTCGTTCTACGATATCCTGGAGATCTTGAGACAGAGGGGCGACTGGCCATCCAAAACCCCTTCCGCAGAGGAGTCGGTCTTCCTCAAGGCCTTCGGAGCCCAACCCTCCACCTCCTGGGTGTCTCCATCCTTCGATGAGTTACTGGACCTTATTTGTCGAAGGGTGTGGGAACACCCTGATTCTGTGGAGCCAGTTACTTCTCGCCCCAACAAGTTTTTATCCGCACCCCCTGGCAAGGAGTTTCTAACCAAGGGAGTTCTGGTTGATGCTATGGTGGTGGCGTCTGCTACCCAGCAGGATGTGGCAGAGGCATCTACTTCTATCCATCCTCCTAACAAGGAGTCCAGGAGCATGGATAGGTACGGGAAGTGTACCCTAACTTCAGCGACCTTTACTCTGCGGTCACTGAATTATTTATGTCACTTTACGAGGCTCCAAAGGGATCTCATAAAGGAGTTGGGTAATGTGCCTGAGGTGTTGACGCAGTCTGTCAACCCCCAGCTGTCTACCCTTTAGTCGATTGTTAACTCGTCCATGAGGCTCATATCGTATGCAGCCGAAGGGGCGGGTAGGGCAGCGAGTTCGGTCGTAGCCCTTAGCAGGCAAGCCTGGATGCGCTTGTGTCACTTTGCGGAGGCATTCAAGTCTTCCTTCACCAACGCTCCATTCGATGGGTCCTCTCTCTCTGGACCCAAGGTGAAAGACACACTCACTAGATGTGAGCAGGAGGGTAAGACTTTGTCTGCCGTTGGGGCCCATTTTTCGCTTCCCTCTAGACCTTATCCTAAGGCTCAGAGGGGAGGAAAGATGTGGTCCCAAAAGTCTTTCCCTGCCCAGCAAAGTGACCCCCCCCTTCCAAGAGGCAGAGGGGGGGTGAATTATTCTGTAAGACATCGCCCTAGAGGCGGCGGAGGCCCCCGCAACTCAGGAGACCGTGAATCCTTTTGTGGTTCCTTCTTCCAGTGTCCCTGAGGGACTGCCAGACTGTGCATCTCCGGAGCCAGTCGGGGGTCGATTCTCGGAGCATCCAAAGGCCTGGGGTTCCATCACTCAGGATCAGTGGGTGCTTCCTATCATTGCCGGAGGTTACACCATCCCCTTTATCCGTCCCCCTCCACCGTCAAGGAAAATCCCGGACGTGCCACCCAGTCAACGGGATCAAGCAGCCATAGAGGTCGCAAAGCTGCTCGGAAAGGGAGTCATCCAGCCAGTCCCCGCTGACCAGACTGGATTAGGAACTTACTCAAGGTTATTTTTGGTGCCGAAAAGAACAGGGGACTTGAGACCCATTCTGGATCTCAGCCGCCTAAACCGCTTCGTAAAGAAGTCCAAGTTCCGGATGGTCACGTTGCAGTCCATTTTCCCATTGCTGGGAAAAGGAGTATGGATGTGCTCCATCGATCTCAGTACGCCTATTATCACATCAAGATAAACAGAGCATCCAGGATACATTTACGCTTCCACCTAGGAGCCAGTCACTTCCAGTTCCGGGCCCTGCCCTTTGGTCTCACCACAGCCCCCAGGGTGTTTACCAAATGTCTGGCAGTGGTGACGGCTCACCTGAGACGTCTGGGATTCCAGGTGTTTCCATATCTAGATGACTGGCTCCTCACCGCCCCCACCAGACATCTTCTTACTCTAGCCGTGAGTGCTACCATCGAGTTGGGACATCTATTAGGAATTACATTCAACTGGGAAAAGGCTGTATTACTGCCATCACAGCGTGTTGCCTTTATAGGCGCAGAGCTAGACTCTGTAGAGATGCGAGCATTCCTTCCAACAGAGGGGATAAAGATACTACAGGACAAAGTCCTAGCCTTACTGCCCCGATGGAAAGCCCCAGCCAGGATGGTCCTTCAGCTTTTGGGATCGATGGCGGCCTCCATTCTTTTGGTCCCTCTGGCAAGATTGCACATGCAAATTCTATAATGGCTCCTGTCGACCCAGTGGTCATACCAAGAACTGCCATTGTCCTACCCAATTCTCATCACGGAAACGTGCCGGCGAGATCTTCGTTGGTGGCTCCTCTCCTCCAACCTGAACCAGGGGAGATTCTTTTGCCTCCCCTCCCCATTGCCACAGTGACCACGGACGCCTCCCAGATAGGGTGGGGGGGCATTATCTGGGCAGGACGGTTCAAGGCACGTGGCAAGATCACGAGACTCACTTGCATATCAGTGTTCTGGAAATGAGGGCAGTGCTTCTAGCATTGCAGGCACTTCACAGCTCTCTTCCCAAGGGTACCATCGCAATCTTCTCAGGCAATATGGCAGTGGTATGGTATCTGAACAAGCAGGGAGGAACCAGGTCTTATCCTCTTTGCAGAGAAGCCATGAGAGTGTGGAATTGGTTGATCGCTTCCCAGAGATTTCTAGTGGCAACGCACATTCCTGGGAAGTCCAATGTGATAGCAGACAGGCTGAGCAGAATTATTCTGATGCCTCACGAGTGGTCCCTGAGCGACCAAGTAGCGGCTTGGATCTTCTCCAAGTGGGGGTTTCCCTGCTGCGACCTTTTTGCCAGTCCCTGGAATGCGAAGTGCAGCAATTTCTTCTCCCTGATTCCCCCCCAGGGGGAGTCAACCAGGGAAGCTCTAGTCCACAATTGGCCCTCTGGTCTGCTCTACGCCTTCCCTCCGGTCCCTGTACTGCCAAAGGTGATTCAGAAGGCGATCTGCTTGGGAAGCAGTATGATTTTGATCGCACCATACTGGCCCCGCCAAGTTTGGTTTCCCTTCCTCCGGAAGTATGCAGTGGAGGGTCCTTGGATTCTGGACCCAGTTCCAGACCTCCTGACTCTTCAGTCGGGTCAGGGCCATCCATCACTGCAAACTCTCAAGCTAGCGGCTTGGCTGCTCTACTTCCGACCTTAGTCAGACAGCATATCCTTTCGCCTGAGGTGGTCCGGGTTCTGTCTTCTTCCCACAGAGCTTCCACTAAGGAGATATATTCTAATAAATGGAAAAGGTTTGCCATTTGGGCCCAGCGGCACAACTTTAACCCTCTGACAGCCCCGGTGTCGGCAGTATTAGATTTTTTGGCAACTCTTTTTAGACAGGGTTCCACTGTCTCCACGCTTAAAGTCCAATTGGCAGCGATTTCTAATTATCATGTTGCTATTGAGCCTTCACTCATGAGTCATAAGTTGTGTAAGGCCTTTCTCAAGGGAGCTTGGTTGCTTCGCCCCCCGGTGTCGCAGCCTGTTTTGCCATAGGATTTGAATGTGGTTCTAGGAGCCTTGACATCTCATCCCTTCGAGCCGGCGACCACTTGTGAGCAAAAATTCTTATCATGGAAGACTGCCTTCTTGGTAGCTATTACTTCAGCCAGAAGGGTTTTGGAGCTTCAAGCCCTTTCTGTCAAGCCTCCTAATCTGATCTTTCATAAGGATAGAGTATCTCTAAGACTAAATCCGTCATTTTTTCCTAAGGTTTCTTCTGCTCTTTGTCTGCAACAATCTATAGAGCTACCAGTTTTCTTTCCGAAATTTTCCAACAAGGCAGAATACAGACTTCATCAGTTGGATGTGCATAGACAACTGAGGTTTTACTTAGATAGGACACAGCAGCAGAGGAAATCAGACCAGTTGTTTGTGGCCTTTGCGGATAACAGGATTGGCAAAGCAGTAACTAAGACCACTATCGCTAGGTGGATTAGGGATTGTGTTTAATTTATTTATGCATCAACAGGAAGGGACCTTCCATTTCCAGTTAGAGTACATTCTGCTAGGGCTATGGCAACTTCAGTGGCCTTCCACGCCAGACTGTCTGTGGATGAGATATGTGCAGCGGCCACTTGGCCTTCTCCACATACATTTATTTCTCATTACAAACTGGACGTGGCGTCTAGGGGTCGGGCGTCCTTTGGTTCCACAGTACTCCGGAGTGTTTTCCAATGAGCCTCCCAGGATCTAGGTGCTAGGGACACTGTCCCATCAGTTATGAATGTAGGCGAGATAGGATCGCATTACATCTTTTAGTTATGTACTTACCATAACGATAGATGTATGTGATCCATCTCGCCTACATTCTTACGTACCCGCCCTCCTTCCCCCTACCTGTTGGATCTGGAGGAAACACTGTTGTGCAGTTGGATTGGTACATGTGGATGAGTTGTTGTGGGGCAAACAAGATCTGGTGGTTTGGGCGTGGTGCATCCTGGGATAAGGGGTTGGCCCAGCCAATGAGAGACTTCGTGCTAGTGTATCGGCCGAGCCCATCACTTATGAATGTAGGCGAGATGGATCACATACATCTATCGTTATGGTAAGTACATAACTAAACGTTTTTAGCCTTGCTACAGACTGTCAGCCATTGGAAAGCCTGAAAACTGCTGCTTAATATGCAAATTGGGATTAGTGGTACTGTTTTTCTCCTAGTGAGAGAAGGAGTATGGGCTCCTTGATTCCTAATTCTTTGAGCAATGTGTATGGGACTTTCCTGATTGGTCTAGTTTTTGACCACTTTGTAGCTTAGCTGTTTTGCATTAAGCTGCTGTATGTGCTATCCAGGGTATCTACCAGGAGAAGGCTACAACACTACAGACCCATGTAACATTTGGGGCAAGATTACTGCTCACCAAATAGCCTATTACTTGTTTATTAAGAACCAACTTGGGACTAGTTCTGCTGTTTTGCTTCTGGAGAAAGAAGGGGAAAAAACATTGATTCCTAGCTTAATTTATCTATGGTGAAACCTGTACTAGTAGTAGCCAGGCAGTAGCCAACATGCAAATCACCAGTATTTATCATTCATGAAAAACCTAATTGTATTTTTTCACTAAGTACTTCTAGATTAATCACAACCTACCCTAACCTAACGTCAGTGTATCATCTTAAGTAAGTCATCCATAAATCTTCAGGGTTTTCTATAGTAGTCTTCCTGCAACCCCTGAGTCCTATGACCAACCCTTGTGCTCCACTTTCTGGCAACATAGCTCAACAGTCTGCTGTCACCCCATTTGCAGCCAGGCAGAGTACATTGTGCTCTAAGGCAGTGTAGCAACGGTTCTCTGTTTCTACTAATTGATAGCACAACCTGTGAGAGTTGTAAATGTTTAAGAAACATTGATGCAAACCTCTTGCATCAGCCCACTGTTGGCAAGCATCATTCACACACCACATCAGTCACAGCACTCCAGTAAGCCAATAAGATATGCAGAAACTGTATAGAAAAAAATGCCAAAGACTCCTAGAATACTGTCTAAAAGATTTCAGACTTCTGCACACTGGGCAACATATATTCCTTTTCCATTCCCACATACTGCAGTTCCACACAAATCAATCTGAAATTACCAGGAAAGCAGGCCTAAGCTTGTAAGGTCAACTGAGTCTGCTACCACACAGTGAAATGTGTTAGTTGTAGTTGACTCTATAGATAGGCATACAGACTCCACACTCACTGTACTGGAAAAAAATAGGGTGACTAAGTTGCTTGTCAGTGCCAGGATCTGTGATCTTATGGCCCCTTAAACTAGACAAGTATAACAATGACCCTAGTGGTGGCTAATGTGAATGACTTGAACCACTCCACCCAGAGGAACATGCAGAGATATGATGGAAGTTCCTGTGCTTGTTTTAGAGGCAGGATAGAAGAAAGTCTTGAGTAGTATTGTACCTTCATCAAGAATGATGCCTAGATACAAAGATAAGATAATTGGCTTTAATGATTGACTGAATAGTTGATGTCATTCTAAGATGATCCAGTTTGTGTCAGCCTGCTTTGAGACGGTAGATAAGACTTCCTGTTTCACCAGGGATGGATTACACCTCTTATACCAGGGCTTGTACGCACTGTCTAAAGCCTTTACTGTCTCTATAGTGCCTTTTTAGGTGTAAGCCAGTCAATTTTTCGAATGCTCAAAGTACTGAATGATCATTATTTAAACATTCAGAACATTGAAGTGACTTTTTTTCTGGTTGTTAGTATTGCTGGGGATTGGGAAGTTGCCTTTCCCCAATGTGGTGTAGTCTCAGAGTTGGAATATAAAATATGCTGGGAGTGTTTTTTTTCTTTTATTTTTCATTTTAGGCATTTTGAAATTTGGCATTTTGAATTTTAAACCTTTGAGAGTCAATATTTTGGTCTGTCGTATTTTATGAATTAAATCCTTTTTTAGGCAGAGTCTTCCTACTGAACATTCTCACATAGCAAACACAAACCCAAAATCAGACATTATCATGGCGGCACTACTTAATGCTAGGAATTTAAACAGAAAGATGCCAGAACTTTAGACCCTCCTGCAGCTTGAATACATTCATATTGGTGTAGTTACTGAGACATAGTTTTAGTATGAAAGAACTCCCCCCATACCAGTAGGAGAGTATTTGTATTTGTCTGAAAAAAAATACTTCATGTCAAATTACCCACAATATTAACTTGGAGCTCCTAGAGAACAAAATTACTCTTAAGAAATCCAACTATTACTTCATTGCAAATTATGCATCCCTACCAGTTTCCCCCAAAGATCATGGAAATTACATTAGTACCAATGAGGGTGAAATGTCAACCAGATACCTTTTTGCTAGGTACCTAAGCACTGACTGGCACACTTACCCCTAAAAATGAATATGCTCAGTGTTTCTTACACTTTATTAATATCAGTGTGCTGGAACAAATTATAAAACCACCAACTAGAGGCTCTAATATCATTGACCTGGTCTTTACCAATCTATCCTCCTACCTGTATGCCATCATGCATCTCCATGTCCCTGGTTAAGTCTGACCACAAATCAGTAGTCTTTTCTGTCAGTCTTAATGGCACCACTCCACCACCAAATGAAACCATGTTTAGATACTTCTCCAGGGTAGATCTGCTTCAACTTGTAAAAGACCTGTGCAAAATTCCCAACAATTCCTTAAAAATGGACCCAGTTGAGAGGGCTGACAAATTCATCTCCATGTTTTACCAGAATCTAAGCAGCTGCATAGACAAGTCTATGTCCACACCCCTTAAATATAATGTTAAATTCGGAAATAAACCTGTGGTGAAACTCTAGTATTACTAAATTGTATAAGAAAAGAAGGAAAATAATGAAAGTTGTAGGATATCCTCATTGCCCACATTGATACATGCTTGTAAGGAACTTAGGAGCAGCCTTAGAAAATGTAACATAAGAGAGTATGAACTTAAGGTAACTACCGATATCAACGAAAACTACAAATGTTTCTTCAGTTATGTCAGTAAACTGAGGAATAATGATCAGCAGTCCACTAAGTTCATCCCTAATAATATCACACTTTCCAATCTCAAGGATATAGCCAATTTATTAGCACACAAATGTAGTACTAACATTACTCCATCTAGCCACATTTTTGTGCCCACTATCCATGAAAATGTTGATGTTCTTCATCTCACATTGCTGCAGTCCTTACACTTGGGTAGTCCGCTGTCCTCGGTCGGCCCGAATATCAAAGTATAAGGCTGACGTCGGTCAAGGCGCATTTGACTGACATCAGGACGTCAGGGTACAAATGCGCATGACCGACGTCATATCCTCAGTCTTTTTTGCCGCATGGTCCGATGCAGAAGCAGCATTGCAAGTGCCGGTTGGCGTTCTGAAATTTTTCGATTCCGGAGTTTCAGACCGAGTCAAAGTTGGCTAAGTACCCCGTTGGGGAATATTTTGTTTTTCTTGCCTCAGTGGTTTACCGGATGTCAGAAAAAGTGAATAATTGCATTTCTTGTGGGAAACAGATACGCATAGAGACTATCATACTTTGTGTATTCCTTGTTTAGGGCCTGAGCACGGCGTTGTTGGGTGTCGCTCTTGTGCTAGATGCAATAAACGCACTATAAAGAGAAGGTTGGATTGTGCCAGGTTAGTCTTTGGGAAGCGGTGCAATTATAAAATGCCGTCGGATGCTCCGACGCCCGCTTCTTCGAAGAAGCGCAAGGACAACGCAATTAAGCCTAGGCTAGAAGAACCATCTGTACCGGACGCCGGTTCTATAGAGGTGTCGGTGGAGCCGGTGGTTCCACGGAGGTTTCTTTGGGTTCCCAGGGAGAGACTTTGTTATTGCAGGATGTGGCCTCTCAGGAAGCAGGTCAGGCTGAAGGGGCTTCTCAGGTTACTATATTCCCCTCCCTTCCTAGGGTGGTTAGGCCCTCTCCTTCTGTTTCCAAGGCTTCTCCCAGAGGCAGGCCAGGTTTAGCTTCAGTTGGTGTCACCCCTAGTTCTTCAGGAACTGTGCCCAAGAAGCATATGCTTAAAATGGCAGAAGATTTGATTACTTTGATTAGGGTTCTTTGCCCCTCCTGATAAGAGACCTAGGGTGGAGCCTGAGCTAGGGAGTTTTGAGCAGGCTTGGATGTTTCAGAGTCTTGGCTGAAGACTTGCAGGAGTATTCTCCTTATTCTGATTCTGATGTGGATGATTCTACTCCTTCTGCTTCTCCTCCTGAGGATTTTTCTTTTTCAGAAACTCTTCATTCCATGAGGGAGCATTTTAAGTGGGAAGGTCAGGACTTCTCTGATTCCAGGAAAAGGCTTAGGGAATTTTTGTTTTACCCCAGCATAGGCCTTTGGCTATACCTCCTGTTTTGGATGTGGTGGAAGATGTTTTTACAGAGGCTTCTCTTAATCCTGATTCTTTGCCTCCTGCTCCTGTTAAGCCAGATAGGTATTACAGGGTGCCTGAAGCTCATAAGTATCTTTTTAAGAGTCCTAGGGCAGACCCAGAAACTGTTAGTCAGGGGCCTAAAGGTGTTAAGGCTTCTGTTGTCAAGAATCCGGTTCCTTCTGATAAAGAGGCCAGGGCTTTGGATAGATGGGGAAAGAAAGTTTATACTTCTTCCACTCTAGCTATGAGGGCTTTGAATTGCCAATTTCACATGTTGAAATACCAAAACTATCTCCTTTCACAATTGAAGTCTAAGGTTGATGCTCTGGCGGAAGGTATTGATTGTAAAGAGTTGCAAGATTTAGTACATGTTTCTGAACAGGTGGGTAAGCATTCTTTGCAATGTGGTTTTGATGCTGTACAGGCCTCGTCTAGGGTGGCTGCCACTGGGTCAGTTCTTCGCAGGCACGCCTGGCTGAGAGATCAGAATTTATCTGACCATGTTAAAACAAGGATTTTAGATGCTCCTTTACAATCTGATGTGTTGTTTGGTTCTCCTGTTGAGACAGTTTTAAAGAAAATGGAAGACAAGGCTAAGTCTATGCAGACTGTTAAAGATTTTTGCAGGTTCAGCCCCCAAAGTTTAGTAGAAATTGGCCTGCTAAGGGGTGGACGTATCCTTCTTATGATTCCCAGTCTAGGGGTAGATCTAGATGTGGTAGGGGCAGAGCTCAAGGCTCTTTCAGGCCTAGAACAGGGAGTTCTCCTGCACAGTCTTCGGGTGAGGGCAGGGGTCAGTCCTTTCGTAAACAGACCCAATGACCTACCTTTTCAGCTGCCAGAGCCTTCTCGTCTGGCAGCACCTTTGGGAGGAAGGTTGGCACTTTTCAAAGAAAATTGGAGTTTAATTACCCAAGACAGATGGGTATTGGATATCATACACCACGGTTACAGGTTTTATTTCCATACCTTGCCTCCTTTCAAAGGCATGCCAGACGTTCCTCCTCCACAAAGAATAGAGGCTCACAAGCAAATTTCTCTGTTACTCCAAATAGGGGCCATTCAGCCGGTCCCTATGCCAGAAGTGGGCCTAGGATTTTATTCTCGCCTGTTCCTAGTACCAAAGAAAGGGAACACGTGGAGACCAATTTTGGACTTATCTATCCTCAACTGTTATCTGGACATTCCCAAATTCAAAATGTTGACGTTGCAGCAGCTTTTACCTCTGCTGGGCAAAGATCATTGGATGGTAACTTTGGATCTCAAGGAGGCTTATCTTCATGTTCCTATCAGACTGAGTTGCAGGAAGTATCTGCGTTTTCGAGCTGGGACTTCTCATTATCAGTTCTCTGCATTGCCCTTTGGCTTATCTACTGCGCCCAGGGTGTTCACGAAAGTTCTGGCTCCAGTGATAGCTTTCCTCAGGTTAAAAGGAATACAGATCTATCCTTATTTGGACGATTGCCTGATTCTGGCTCAAGGAAGGGACGAGCTTCTTCATCATTTGGATTATGTGATAGCAGTGCTAAGATGCCTGGGGTATTCTGTGAGCGAAATAAAGTCCAGTCTAGTACCCTCTCAGGACATGTGCTTTCTGGGTGTGAGACTGAATACAGCATCCCAGATGGCCTTTTTGACCCCGGACAAACAAAAGAATCTTTCCCTTTGCTTTCATCAGTTGTCTCATCAGTCCAGGCTGACTGCAAGGACAGTCCTTCAAGCCTTGGGGTTCATGGCATCTTGTATTCTGGTGCTTCCCAATGCCAAACTGCATATGAGGAAGCTACAATGGTATCTCAAAAATGTATGGACACAGCACTGCCAGGATTTGGACACTGTCATTCAAATAATACCTTGCATTCAAAAGGAATTTTTGTGGTGGGCTCAGGAATGTCACCTAAACAAGGGACTCTCTGTGACCCGGCCAGAGGCGAGTCAGATTCTAACGACAGATGCCTCAGACAAAGCTTGGTGAGCTCATCTGAATGGAAAGTGGATACAAGACAAGTGGCCTGCCAGACTACAACATCTACACATCAACTTGAAAGAGATGTTAGCAGTCCAGTTTGCATTAATAGCTTTCAAGGATTTACTTCTTCCAGGGCAGGTGTTGATTCTAACAGACAACACAACTGTCATGTGGTACATCAACAAGCAAGGCGGAACACATTCTTATCCCCTATGCAGGCAAGCAATGATTTTGTGGGAGACTGCTCTCAGTTTACAGCTAAATCTTCAGGCAAGGTTTCTGCCGGAGCACAGAACTCCTTAGCAGATGTGTTGAGCAGACAAATTATGGATCCCCACGAGTGGAAATTGGATCCTCATGTATTTCAGAAATTGACAGTGTCATGGGGAACTCCAGACATAGATCTGTTCGCTTCTCCACTAAACCACCAGCTGCCAAAGTTTTGCACAAAAGGTTTCATCCCACAGCTTGGAAAGTGGATGCTCTTTCTTTCAATTGGAGCAATCTTCATGTGTATGCCTTTCCGCCTCTGCCTCTCCTCCCAAAGGTACTACTAAAGGCCAGACAAGACAAGCCAAGGATGATTTTGATAGCTCCAGATTGGCCTCGACAGCATTGGTACCCATTACTGAGAAGCCTGGTGCGGAAACCTCCATGGCCTTTGCCTTGATTCCACACCTGTTGTCTCAGGAGGACAGTCATTTGCTCAATGTCAAGCTTCACTCTCTGCACCTAACAGCCTGGCATATTCTGTCTTGAACCATAGTGGGCCTCCACTTCCACAGCAAGTTTTGAATGTTATTTTGGAAGCTAGAAGACCTAGTACAAGGAAAGTGTACGCAGATAAATGGAAGAGATTTTTATTTTGGAGTGCAGCAAAGGATTTTGATGTTTCTGAGCCTAATTTGAGTGTGGCTCTTCAATATCTTACTGAGTTACTGGACAAAGGTTTGTCCTTCTCTTCTATTAAGGTTCATGCTGCAGCAATTTCGGCTCACTATGATTGTGACCCACCATTGTTTTCTCATCCTTTGTTCAAGCAATTTCTTAGAGGGGCAAAGAATATAAGACCCCCACGAAGAGCTCCTACTCCTGCTTGGGATCTCAATTTTGTGTTGGAGAAACTCACTCTACAACCTTTTGAGCCTGCAGCTACTGCTGAATTGAAATATTTATCATGGAAGACTGCTTTTTTGTTGGCTATTACCTCTGCAAGAAGGGTTTCTGAGTTGCAGGCCCTTATGGCGGTTGAGCCTTTCTTAATTTTCCATAAGGATAGGGTATCTTTACATGCTAATCCTTCCTTTATGCCTAAAGTGGTTTCTAGTGTGGCTTTAAACCAAACTATTCATTTGCCAACTTTTTATGCAAACCCCCAAAATAAAGGGGAAAAGATTTTGCACACTTTAGATGTACACAGGCAGTTGCGGTATTATTTGGACAGAACTAAAGGGTTCAGGCAGTCTCAGCAGTTATTTGTTTCTTTTGCTTTGAGTTCTCAGGGCAAGCCTGTGTCAAAACAAACTATTTCTAAGTGGATTGGGTTTTGCATTGCTTTCTGTTATTCCCATCATGGCAAGGAAATTCCAGCTGGGATTAGGCCTCATTCCACTAGGGCTACTGCCACTTGAACAGCTTTTTTGAGGGGGGTGGCAACTAAGGATATTTTGGAGGCAGCTACTTGGAGTTCAGTGCATACTTTCTCTAGGCATTATCACCTGCCACTTTACTCTAAATCCAGGGCTGGTTTTGCCACTGCTGTTTTGCAGGGCATTTTGGCAGCTCCTGCTTCCTTATAGTTTGGCCATCCTCCCTTACCTCTGCTTTGGGATTCTACCCAAGTGTAAGGACTGCAGCAATGTGAGATGAAGAACATAGTACAGTTTTGTACCTACCATAAATGTAGATGTTCAAGATCCACATTGCTGCAGTCCAATACCTCCTCCTTCCCTCTGTAGTTAGAGGCGGTTGTGTGGGTTGGGTTGTAAATAGGGTGTATATTGTATATATTGTACATATTTTTAGTGCTAGGATGGTTGGTTGTTGGTTTGCTGTCTTTTGGTTTTGGCCTTTATTTCTAGGGTCTTCTGACATCTGGGGCAAGAAAAGACTAAGGATATGACGTCGGTCATGCGCATTTGTACCCTGACGTCCTGATGTCAGTCAAATGCGCCTTGACCGACGTCAGCCTTATACTTTGATATTCGGGCCGACCGAGGACAGCGGACTACCCAAGTGTAAGGACTGCAGCAATGTGGATCTTCGAACATCTACATTTATGGTAGGTACAAAACTGTACTTTTTCCTTGTAATCACTTAGAACAAGTCTTAGAATCCCCAAGTTTAAAAAATGTTTATATGGCACTAGATAACATACCAAGCTACATTCACGTTAATGCCTAGTGTGCACTATCTGATCCTCTACTTAAGCTGTTTAACTTCAGCCTATCCCCACACTTAGTCTCTGATGTCTGGCAAATAGCCACTGTGAATCTTCTAATCAAGGGTGGCCCCTCTATAGACCCAAGTAGTTGTAGGGCCATCAGCCTCATGAACCTTATATTTAAAGCCATAGGACATGTCATGGTAGTAGAACTCATTTATGCAGACATAGGCAACATAACTGATCTAGACCTCATGCAGTTTGGCTTTGTGAAGGACAGGTCCTGTCTCCTGCACCAAGTAAATTTCTTTGAAAAGGTTACAAAACCTACAAATAGTAGAGGTTCCTCTACAGATGTTAGTAATAAAAGCTTAATAATGTCTGGTGAAAGTAAGTGTGACCACTAGATAAAACAGGTCCACTGTGATGCAACTGAATATAATCACTGACAAAGCTGTAGAACCTTAGATGGTCAGACAAATGTCCTGAATAAAATAATTTGCCAGTGGAGAAAACTGTGACCTTCCATGTTGAAAGAGACCCCTCCATAAACACCAAAATAAGTATAACCTACCCTGAGGTGTACACATTTGAAATATCCACACAGCTTCCCCTGTAATACCACATCATTGACTACCAAAATGCACATGACTGTAATTTGAGCTCCTATATGACACACACAGGCATGTAAGTGTATAGACTGTTTATTTATGGGTACACACTGTATAAATAGGAAATGACTGTGTTTAAAGCCAGATCTCTAAAGATTGCAGGCCGTCACATTAATATTTTATGCTTTAGCAACCAGGTAGACTTTACTTGTAGCTGTTGCTTCCTCTCAATAAATCCAGGTTCACTTTCCATCATTGCATTAGTCCAGTCTTCATCACCATCAGTATTGCACTGCCTGAATGCCAGGAAAAAAGAAATACAGAGGACCTAAAGGAAAATCAGCTACAGAAGGTGAGGAAAAAACACTGAATGGGAAAAGTACTGCAGCTGTTCAGCAAAAAAGCAATGCAAGCTCCAGACATGGCTTCCAGTAACATAGAGGAAAGCCATAAGACAACTGCACACAGACCTGGTTAAAATAAATAAAACACTGATGGCATATATCAACTCAAACAGCAAAAGGCTGGAAAACATGAAAGAAACTTAAAACAGATATTTAGATGAGGTGATAAAAGTGTAAAAATCAGAGGTCGAAATGAAGAAAAGGCTGCCTGAATATGAGACTACTCAAGAAGTGATATTTTAAAAAATAGAATTAGCGGACAGAGCACGTAAGGAAAATCTGAGGTTTTCAGCTGTACTGGAGAAGCTGGAAGGAACAGTCTATATTAATTTTATGAAAGCACAAATAAGCAACTTGACTGGTATACCGCAGCACAAGTTGCTAACTGAAAGGGCATATTGTGTGTATACTCCAAACCTGGCTATGAGAAAGCAGCCTAGACCTTTAATAGTAAAGATGCAATCCTACCAGCAGAAGGAGTTGATTCTGACAAAACTGTGGCAGATGGACAAAGTACTAAAAGTGGGAGACAGCAGTGAGTTTGTGGAGAATGATTACTCATTGTACACCAGGCAATAGAGGAGTAAACTAATTCCACTATACAGGGAATGTGGAGAAGCAGGCATGAGAATCAAACTGCTGCACCCAGCTATCTTAAAATATTTTTTACTGGAGGGATAAAATCATTTTTTGAAGACATACATGTTAAGGAGGAAATATTCATGTGGTAATAAAGGCCAAAGTGAAACTGTACCAGTGAAACATTTTCTAATATTTTAATGGAAAGTGCTGGAGAGAAGGAAGGGAGCATGAGAGTTGACTAGAATAATAAAGAGTACATTGGAAATGAAGGAGAGACAGGATTTGGGAGATGGAGATGAACAGGAATAAAAGCAGTATCTTGGAAACTGACAAATGTTGGATTATAAAGCAATAATTATATTTATGAAATTTGACAGAACAAGAAAATCTTGACGTATTAGACTTTTTTGGACTTGTGAGAGACTGTAAAGTATATGCCCTAATTCATGTTATTAATGCTCAGAAGAATACTTAGGGGAGGGGAAGAGGAGGAAGAAAGTTAACTGTAAGTAAAACAAACTTTTTTCTTAACAGTACTATTTTTATACTGTATGATTTTCTTTGCATGCGATATTAAGTAATTTTTTCCTCAGTTTTTAAGTGTAATGGGGATACTGTTGTAAACAGATGCTCCTGTTTTTTTTTTCTCACTTTTCTTTTTTTCTTTCTCCCTTCTCTTTTTCTCCTTGTTCACTTTTAAGAAATATAGGCACTACAATGTAAAGAAAAGTAAGGTTAAAAGAGCATATGCTTTTTCTCATTCTTGCATGGGGATGACTAGATTAATGCCCTTAGCTTGCTCTAGTAACAAGTTTTAAGAGAAAGCAAGTCACTGAAAAAGAATACTGAATATTATAAGGCTTTTTTCTAGTAAAATATATGTATGCTTAGTAGCAGTTCTGTATTTGGTCCTCGTGTCTCCACGGAGACAATCGGGTAAAGAGAAATAGGCTAAAATGTGATAAAGAGAAATTGGTTGAAAAAAAAATGAAACTGCCTAGGAGATAATGTTCTCTGAAAGCATTCAAGTGTTTTCCCAGTTGGGAGAGCTATAAAGATAGGACAAAACCAGACTGCACTTAGTTGAAGCACAGGCTGCACCATGCATCTTAGCATGGATAACCTTTCTTTTAGGTTAATTCAAGTCTATAAGTTTGGCTGTCAGTTTGGGACATTTGTTTCTGTTAGGAGGGTGAAACTTCAATATTTGAAGATATACTTAGTTTTGTGTGCTAGTATTAAATTAATAGGTTTTAGGATGGTTTTGGGTTTTTTTTTTTTTTTTTTTTTTTTTTGAGAGCTGTCAATAAAACAAAAAGTTTTATAAGATGTGACAGAGGCTCAAATGGATATGACAAGAAACAACTGTATAAAAGATTAATCGGCCAAACAGTTTATACATGCAACACAAAACCTGGAACTCGACATTTAATAAAAAGCTGTTATACATAAAAGGTGGAAATAATAACTTTTTAATACAATAATGCTTTGTGTAATGGCTTTAAATGTCAGTGGTCTCACAAATAAATAGAAAAAGGGAAGAGTAGTGAACTATATTAATCAAAATGTAGAGTGCAAATAGCTATGCCACAAGAGACACATTTGGAAAGAACTAAACATGCAAATTTAATAAAGAAAGGTTTTCAGGATAGATATTCAGTGGAATACCTGGGGCAAAGGAAAAGAGGAGTACTTATATTAATTGGAAGAGGAACTTCAATAGTGATAGAAGAGGATAAAGTGATAATTATGGCAGATTTGTAGTACTAAGGGGCTGCTGGCAAGGGAGGAGGATTACATTGGCCTGTATTTATATTACACCTAAATCTGCTATAATAGAGCGTAAGAAAATTCTAGGAGAAATAATCAGCTTTCATCAAGGAATATTACTTATAGGTGGGGACTGGAATTTGATTTGCAGTGAAGATACATCTGGGGGGTAGACTTTTGAAGAAGTTTATAAAAATGTTTGGCATGGAAGATTGTAAATTCAGTACTAGGAGTTTGGAGTGAATTTACATATTATTTCCAAAGATACAAAAAGTGGGCTAGACTAGACAGAATTTACATTTCACAGGAACATGTGCATTTAATTGAAGGTCTTCATACATACCCAATAACTATTTTAGATCATGTCAATAATAACTAAAATCAAAACACAGGTTAATGAAATAAAGATGAGACACTGGAGCTTTCCCACCTATCTGTTGAAAAGAGAGGAATTTAAGGAATGATTAGTAGAAATTATTCAGGAACTATTAAAGAAGATCGGAATTTCTTATGAAAATTTAGCTAGGGAGTGGGATTATTAAAGTGGAGTTTAAAATAGGGTAGAAGTAAAACAAAGGGATATTATGGCTAAGAAATAACAGGAATTATTTAGAGAGACTGATAAATATTTAAGATCGCAGAATATGGGGAATCTCATAGAACAAGAAGAGGAGCAACTGCAGAATGCTAAACAGAAAACAGGGGATTACCTCAATAATATGCATGAGTTTAGAAAGATTGCTGTTAAGCAACTGTTTTTGATAAAAACTCTACAACTCAAAATCTTTTAACACAACAACTCGTGCAACAGAAAGCAGAAAGGGTTGTCGCCAGTCTTAAGGATCCTATAACAAGGAAGGTAACAAGAGATCCTGTAGAAGTATAAGAAATATTTCAGAAATTCTATGAAAGTCTGTATAAAGCAGAGCAATATGGAACTCAAGAAAATGTACAAATGGACATGTTTATGGAAGAATTAAATATGCCAAAGTTAGAGGTAGATGAGACTCAATTTCTAACACTTAGGATGGGGGGAGATAAGAAAAATGGTGATGTATAACCAATCTGCAGGAAAGGTTCCAGGACTAGATGGTATTCCTGTGGAAGTTTGGAAGCTAGGATGGAAAAAAAAACTGATAAGGATCTGGAAGATTATGTTTAACAGTATTTTAATAGGAGGGGAAGTACCAACATCCTGGAAGAAAATGGCGGTAGCTGTAATACCTAAAGAGAGTAAAGATCCATCAGGTCCAGCTTCATACAGGCCCATTTCAATACTAAACCATAAATATAAAGTGTTTGTCTATAAGGGCTAAAAGAATGGCAAATTGATACCAAAATTGATAGATATGGATCAGTGTGGTTTTGTGGAGGAAAGGCAAACATTTGACAATATTAACAGAACATTGATGATCCAGAGGGAAGCAGAATGTACGAAATTACCACTTTTATTGGTGGGTCTTGATGCAGAGAAATCATTTGACAGAGTAAACTGGGACTTTATGAGCAGGGCAATGAAAGCATTTGCATTCCCTGTTAAAATTATAAGGATGATTAAGAGGATATATGAAGAATCAGAGGTGGAAATTAAAGTGGGGTGGGGTCCTCTTTGATAATTTCTGCTTAAGCAGAGGAACCAGGCAGGGGTGTCCTTTTTTCTCTTTGTTATTTGCATTATATTTAGAACCATTGACAAAGAAAATAAGGGACTCAGAAATTCAAGGATATAATTGGTATGGTAGTAAAGGAAAACTGTCTCTATTTGCAGATGATATTATTTTATACCTGACAAAACCAGAAAAGGACATTACAGAGCTGTGAAACATTTTGAGACAGTTTCAAATCTTCTTGGGATACAAAATTAAAGAAGCTAAGACAAAGACAATAGCTGTAAATTATGTACCCACACATGAATTGGTTCAGCAATATCCATATTTATGGGGACATGATAAAATGAGGTATTTGGGAGTATGGATTAAAAATTATTCCGGTGTGGAAGCTAGAATAAACAAAAAATACAAAAACTGAGAAATTGGAAGCTCTGCTGTATGGATATGGATAGTAAGATACAGTCAGTTAAAATGTTTTTGTCCTTTTGGTCTTATACACTGGTCAGGCATATTTTTATCAACCAGAGGAGAAGTTGCGGATAGCAATTAATAAAAAGCTGAAAGATTTTATCTGGTAGGGGAAGTCAGCAAGAGTCAAGTGGATAAGCTGATTCTTCCAATAGAACAAGGTGGATTGAGATTACCTGATTTGAAGGGGTATTTCAGAGCTACACAGTTAAGGCTCCTATACATAGCACAACCAGAAACCTATAATTCAAAATGGAAAGGGGTGATAATGAAACGGGGGAAGCCGAAGAAACAAGGAGAGACTGGGATTTTGGATGCAGATCTTTAAGGAGAATAACAATAATCATACAGAATATTATATTTATAAAGTAACAGAAAGTATTCTAAGAACTAGCCAAGATGGGAATGGAGAAAGGAGATTCTGCTTATAGACATTACTGTAATTAGGGTACAGACAATAGGCAAGAGGGGTTTGGAATCTATTGGAGAAAACTGGCATAGGAACCAAGGTATTGGGAGCAAATAACTAGAAAGGGAAAGGTAATCGAATGGGAAGACTACAAGAATTTATTTGGACTGCAAGTTAGAGATTGTCTTCCATATTAAGGATTGATATCAGAGTATAGGCAAAGAGAATGAATTAGGGGGTCCTAAACGAAAGACCAGTGCTGGTAGAGTTTTTAATAGAGTCTGTAGTTCCAAGTCGGACTTTCCCAGTAAACAAATGTTAAATAAATAAGTCTAGAACACAAGCTGGCATTAAAATGGAATAATTAGTAGAGCATATGAACTATTGCATGATACCTGTAAGAGTCAATCAGAGGAGGTCAGAAAGGATTGGGAAGAGAGACTGAATAAGCAATTCAAAAAGAGACAATGGTGGGATATATATATGTGTGTGTGTGTCTCCCAAATATGCAACAAAATCTAGAAGATTTAGGATTTTTGCTTGGAAATGTTTACATAGATATTTTTACACCCCAAGTAGACTCCAGAGAATTTTTCCCTCAGGTAGACAGTAAATGTTGGTAGTATGTTGGGGAAGAAAGAAGTAATTGCGGACATGTTTTCTGGGGCTGTAATGAGTTGGCAGACTTTAAACATTCCCTGCTGTATACTCTGTCAGAGATACTGGGTGAGCAAATTGTTGTAGCTAGGAAAATGATTTTTCTGAGCTGTGGTACAGAATTGGAATTGCTTAGACATAGTAAGGCCTTGCTGGGTCTAATTATGGTGGCTGCCAAAAAGCAATTACTAGAAAATGGAAATCAAAGTCTAAATCAACTGTACTAGAAGTAGTGAATACAGTAACAGACATAGAGCAACTTTAATTGGGATCTTTAGAAAACGTTAGGAGCAAATTACAAATGAAAAAATGGGAATTAATTTAATAAAGATGTTTCTTGCTTAATAAAAAAGACACTAACAGATTTAAAAAGTCCTGAAAAAGTAAAAAAAAAGGAATTCCCTTGTATTTGTTGGGCCTGACTTCTTTTTTACTGAAGCTTGCTTTGCCCTTTTTGGGTTTCCCTTTTGTAGAAAATCTCCTGCCCTTAGATACCATCAGCCAAACTCACATTAGTTTTCTCTACTTACCACACAGATTATCGGCATCTAGATTCAGAGTTTGCAGCATCTCTGATATAGAATGCAAATTAGTTGAATGCATTTCAGGACTGAGTATTGCAGAAGACTCTTCGGACAACTTTATTTAGACTTCTGATAAGTTGTGATAAGTATCACGTGTTACATGGTATGGAATCATATCTGGCAGTTTCTGAGTTGAAGTCGTCTCCTGAGCAACTGCAGGGCATCATCTTCTATGAAGTAAGATCTTAGTTGATTATAATGAGCAGTAGCTGGAGTGTGACCTGGCTCTTTATGTCCTAGTCTAAGATCCTGCTCATTTCTGCTGCCTTTAAAGCAGATACATTCTTCATACTGTTTTGTAAGAGTCTTGTACTGGTTGTCTACTTTCTAAAACTAGTAATGGAAATGAAATGTAAAGTTTCAGCCTTAATCTTCTGTTGGCCAAAAGTCCTGTTTGGAGAAGTACATTTCTGTATGTGAGTGATCCTGTTTTCTAGGGGAATCTCATCAGATATGTTTATTTGAGTTTGTATAGCATTTCAAAAATGTTGCAGTCTTGTAAGTTTAATGAAGTAAAGTTAGTGGGGAATCATTTTCACTACAGCACCCCCACAAAACCTATGGAAAATACCACTTTTGCAAGGAACAAACTTGACAAGCTGATATTTCAGGTTTACCCTTGACAACATGTCTGACTTCCTTTCTGTACTTTAACAAGGGTAAATAACCTCTGTCTAATCTGAGTAGTCACAGCTTTTCAAGACATTATTCACTATCTGGATCATTCTGTCTCTCTACTTAACTATCTGATTAACGGTATCATTCACTCGAAGTTAAGTGTGAATTCCCACAATTTGGTAAAAGATAGAAATTTCTGGCTTGAAATCTGGAGACCATTATCAGGCATTGCTTGCTCTGGTTTTCCATATCTTATAAATAAGAACTTCAGAATCACTGTATTATGGTGTCTCTCAACTAAACAACCCCAGGGTATTTAAACTTGTAGTACACACAGTAAAAGTTAAGACTGATGTACTCAGATCAACACCTTACTCTATCTTTGACAGTGAAGGAATTGCATGCAGAATTGTCTCTTCTTTTTGATTATATGCTACAATATTCCACAGCTGTAATTCATTTGCTCAGTTTGCACAGTCATATTTGACCAGTAGATAATGTAATGTGCCCTTTTTACACTTTTTCATACATTGGTGTGCCATATGTAATTCCATCAGCATTTGATTGTGCAGTTTTGTTTGGATAATTATTTTATCACCCTTTAACATCAATAGTATGTATTATGATTCATCTGTAAAGTTTAAGTATGGTCTAACTAGAGTTGTAACTGTTTACTTCTATTTAGCCATCCTGATGTCCTTCAAGGATGCATCTGCAGTCCTAACAAATGGGTTGTCCTGTCGTCAGGCAGCCCTTCGGTCGGCCGGATTCCAAAGTCTGGGTCTGGCCTCGGCTGGTGTCGCACTTCACCCGACGTCATCTCTGCTGGTCTTCGGGTATAAAGGCATCAGCCGACGCCATTTTCCTTAGTCTTTCTTGCCGCGTGGCGCCCGAAGCAGAAGCTGTTCGCAAGTGCCGGTCGGTCAGATCCAGAGATTACTACTACCGAATACTACTTGAAGACTTCTAAAAGCTAAGTACCCCGTTGGGGACTCTTTCTTGCCTCAGCCGATGTCAGAAAAAGTGAATAACTGTTTAACTTGTGGGAAACAAATACCTCATAAAGATTTCCACTCTTACTGCCTACCTTGTTTAGGCCCAGACCACGACGTAGCAGCCTGTTTAGCCTGTGCTTCCTTCAACTGACGAACGCTTAGGCGTCGGTCGGAGTTTGCTGAACAGTTTTTCGGCTCAGAATTTGCGTACATTATGCCGTCGGATCCTCCGACTTCTCAAATTGTTAAAGCAAAGAAAAGACCGACACTCGCGGTCCGCGGTTTCGGCCGAAACCACGGTTAAGCAAACCGCGACTGTCTCGGTTTCGGCCGAAACCGAGCAAATGGGTCAATCTTCAGCCGAATCCATGACTACTACCGAGGCTCCTGCTACCCTAGTTGAATCGGCCTCTGAAGTTTTGCCTATTAATGTGGTTCCTCTAGAATTATCGGACACCATCCCTTTGGATGTCTCTACCCCAGCACGTGGTGCTGCTAGGCCTCCTGCAGCCATGTCTATAAAGGCCTTTGCCAGGGCTAAAGCAGCCAAATCTGCTAAATCTGTGCCTGTTAAGCCCCCCTCACACAGGCCCAGTTCCAGTTCTCAAATGCTTACTCTGGCGGAGGATCTCATCTCTTTAATAAGGGGATCCCAATCTCACCCAGACAGGGCCTCTCAGCCTCCAGAAAAGAGACCTAGAGCAGAGCCCCCTGAGCCAGTGTCCTCAGATGATTCTTCTGCTGATTCAGACAATACAGACCATCCAGAGGCTCCTTTTTCTACTTATGAAGATTCCGATGCTGAAGAATCTATCCCTTCTGCCTCTCCACCAGAGGAATTTTCCTTTGGGGAAACCTTACATGCCATGAGAGAGCAATTCCAATGGCAGGGACAAGATTTCTCTGATTCAAGAAAAAGGCTTAGGACCTTTCTACATTTACCGCAACATAGGCCCTTAGCTATACCTCCAGTTCTTCCTGTTGTGGATGATGCATTTAATGATGTTTGCACTGCCCCTGATACTTTACCTCCAGCCCCTGCCAAGCCCGATAGGTTTTACAGGGTCCCGGACACTCATCACCACCTATACAAGGCTCCCTTTGCAGATCCTGAGACTATCTCCCAGGGGCCTAAGGCAGTAGCTTCGACCTCAGCAAAAAACCCTCTCCCTTCTGAAAGGGAATCCAGGTCCTTAGAGATGGGGTAAAAAAGTTTACACCTCTGCTACTCTCTCAGCTAGAGCTTTGAACTGTCAGTTTCATATGATCCAATACCAAGAGTTTATGCTTGATCAGTTAACTAAGAAACTGTCCTCTGATGATTCCTTAGATAAGAAATATGTTTTAGAAATGGTGAATAACATTCAGCAGGTTAGTAACCATTCTTTAAAATGTGGCTATGATGCACTGGAGGCTTCATTTAGATCAGCCATGACTGGCACAGTTATAAGAAGGCATGCATGGTTGAAAGAACAGGTCTTGCCGGATCATGTTAAAGCAAAGCTATTAGATGCTCCTATGGATAAGGTCAGTCTATTTGGTTCTCCTGCCCAGCAAGTAATGAAGAAAATGGAAGAGAAGGCAAAATCTGTACAAACAGTTAAAGATTTCTTACAGGTTCAGCCCCCAAGGTTTAGCAGGAACTGGCCTTCCAAAAATTGGTCCTTTCCAGACTCCTCTAAACCTCGGAGAGGCAGGAATAGACGTTCCAGAGGCCTAAATCAATCCAGAGGAGGTGCCTACAGAAGACGCCAGTGGCAAGGCAATAACCAACGAGGCACAGACACAACCACTGCCACTGCAACAGGACAATCACAGTGACTTGGCTCTGACACCGCCTACCAGGGAACAAATAGCAGCACCCTTAGGCGGAAAGTTAGCCTTATTTTCAAAAAATTGGCACTATATCACAAGAGACAAGTGGATTTTGCAAACTATAGACCAAGGCTACAGGTTTCATTTCCACACCTTACCAGTAAAAAGAGGAATGCCAAACCTACCTCCAAATCAAAAAACAGAAGCTCTAAAACAGATAGCTCAATTAACAAAGATGAGAGCTGTGGAAAGGTACCACCTACAGAACAGGGCAAAGGATTCTACTCCAGACTCTTCCTAGTACCAAGAAAAGAGAAAAGTTGGAGACCTATTCTCGACCTGTCCGCCTTAAACACATTCATCATTGTTCCAAAATTCAAAATGCTGACCCTACAGCAACTTCTTCCCATGTTGGGCAAGGAGTGTTGGCTGGTAACTCTAGATCTCAAGGAGGCATACCTGCACGTCCCCATACGACCAAATTGCAGAAGATACCTCAGATTTCTTGCAGGATCAGAGCATTATCAATTCTCAGCATTGCCCTTTGGCTTATCTACTGTGCCCAGAGTATTCACAAAATGCCTGGCATCAGTAATCGCTCATTGCAGGCTACAGGGAATCCAAATTTATCCATACCTGGACGACTGCCTGATACAAGCGGACAACAAAAGCAAGCTGACAAAAGACTTACAAAGAGTCATTTGCTTACTACAAGCCCTGGGATACACAGTCAATTTAAAAAAGTCAAGACTGATACCATCCCAAACAAGAACATTCTTGGGTGCAGAATTGGACACAGTAAAACAGATGGCATTCCTAACTGCAGAAAAACAAGAACAACTCCCTCTTTACTTCTTGGCATTAACAAAGCAGAACAAACTAACAGCAAGGAAAGTACTGCAGGCCTTGGGCTTCATGGCATCATGCATAATCCTGGTCCCCCATGCCAGACTGCATATGAGAAAGCTACAGTGGTACCTAAAGAATTTATGGTCTCAACACAGGCACAGCTTAGAAACCGAAATACCACTAATCCCATGCCTGAAACAAGAGTTCCTATGGTGGGCTCAAGCATGCCAGTCAAACCCAGGCTTGCCCTTCCACAACTTGCAAGCAAGCCAAACCATCACAATGGACGCCTCAGACCTAGGTTGGGGGGCACACATGCTAGACAAATGCATACAAGGATTATGGACTCCAGACCAGCTGCACCTGCACATAAATCAAAAAGAAATGCTGGCAGTAAAACTAGCAATCCAGAATTTCAGACCATTCCTCAAAGAAGGCCATTTAATGATAAGGACAGACAACACCACAGTCATGTGGTACATCAACAAACAGGGAGGCACTCATTCATACCCCCTATGCCGAATGACTCTGGACCTATGGAATATGGCTCTGAGCTACAACATCCAGTTACAGGCAATATTTGTACCGGGAAAAGAAAACATCCTAGCAGACATGTTAAGCAGAACTACCTCGGATGCTCACGAATGGATGCTTCACCCGGACATCTTCAAGGCCATCACAAAGAAATGGGGAATGCCACAGATAGACCTATTCGCATCCCCACTCAATCACCAGCTCAAGAAATTCTGCACAAGGACATACCACCCACTTGCATGGAAGGTGGACTCTCTATCCTTCAGTTGGAAAGGCCTGACAGCATATGCATTTCCACCTCTTCCTTTGATGCACAAGGTACTACTGAAAATCAAAGAGGAACGTCCAAGGATAATTCTGATAGCTCCAAATTGGCCAAGACAACACTGGTATCCATTGCTGAGGAGCATGTCCCGGGGGAGAACATGGACACTACTCCTGATGCCTTTGATGTTAACTCAGAACGACTACAACATCATGCATCCAAACCTAAAAACTCTGCAACTGACTGCCTGGAACATTACATAACAGCAACTAACCCAGATTTATCCCAAAGGGTTAAAGACATTATCCTTGAGGCCCGCAGACCTTCAACAAGAAGGAACTATGCAGGAAAATGGAAAAGGTTTGTCATTTGGAGTACTGAAAGAGGAAAAGATGTGTCAACGATAGATATTGCTAACATCCTGGAGTACTTGGCAGAGCTTCTCCATACAGGCCTGTCCTATTCCTCCATCAAGATACATGCATCAGCTATTTTTGCAGAATACAGCTTCGATCCCCCTGTCTTCTCACATCCTCTACTCAGGCAGTTCCTCAGAGGAATCAAGAATGTAAAACCTCCTAGAAAACCACCATTACCAGCATGGGACTTGAACTTTGTGCTAGAAAAATTGACACTCCCTCCATTTGAACCAGCAGCAACAGCAGATCTTCAACACCTATCCTGGAAAACTGCTTTCCTACTGGCAATTACTTCAGCAAGAAGGGTTTGAACTACAGGCCTTAATGGCAGTACAACCCTTCCTAATCTTCCATCAAGATAGAGTGTCCATGAGAACTAATCCTACATTTATGCCTAAGGTGGTATCCAGAGTGTCTCTAAACCAGGCAATCCACCTACCTACCTTCTTTCCCAATCCACAGAACAGGGGAAAGACTGCTGCATACCTTGGATGTACATAGACAGTTGCGCTACTACCTGGACAGAACCAAGGGCAATAGAAAAACTGACCAGCTTCTAGTAGCTTATGCAACAGGAAGGGAAGGAAAAGCAATTTCCAAACAGACAATCTCCAAGTGGATAGGAAATTGCATAAGATTCTGTTACTCCTACCATGGAAAGCAAATTCCACAGAACATTAGACCTCACTCTACAAGGGCTACAGCCACTACCACAGCTTTCTTACGAGGAGTGGCTACCAAGGACATTATTGAGGCGGCTACTTGGACCTCCGTGCATACATTTGCCAAGCATTACAACTTACCTCTATACTCTAGATCCCGAGCAGGGTTTGCCACTGCTGTATTGCAAGGGATCCTAACTACACCATAATTCTTCTTCCTCCTCCCTAGTTTGGCTATGGTATTCTACCCATTTGTTAGGACTGCAGATGCATCCTTGAAGGACATAGTACAGTTTTGTACCTACCATAAATGTAGATGTCCGAACAGGATAGCATCTGCAGTCAGGATTACCCACCCTCCTTCCCCTCTGTGGTACTCCTAGGGTATTTACCCTCCTAATAGCTAGCTAGGGGGGGATCTCTTATATTGTATTTGTTTGTATATATGTACATACATGCTTATTTTTTGTGTTTGCCTACTATTTTTTTTGGAAACATTGGCATTTACCCAAAATTTAGTTTTCCAAGAGGGCAACTGGCATCTGGGGCAAGAAACACTGAGGAAAATGGCGTCGGCTGATGCCTTTATACCCAAAGACCAGCAGAGATGACGTCCGGTGAAGTGCGACACCAGCCGAGGCCAGACCCAGACTTTGGAATCCGGCCGACCGAAGGGCTGCCTGACGACAGGACAACCCATTTGCTAGGACTGCAGATGCTATCCTGTTCGGACATCTACATTTATGGTAGGTACAAAACTGTACTTTACGATGACATCTGTAATTCGAAGTCACTTTTTGTGAAAGCATTTAGCTTTGTAACTTGTCAGTGGTCAACGATGATTATGACAAAACACATATTACCTTAAAGCCTTTCCCTAAGGTCTTCTGTTTGACAGAAATGCTGTGTGCTAGTCATTGACATCATCATAATTATATTTTATTATATTATGTATTAATTTAATGTATTCGTTTTTGTATTTATTTATGCATTTGTTTGCCAGGATTGCCAGACTTCGCCATGCAAAATTTTCAGTGCGGCCCCAGGAGAAAAGCTCAATATAAACAAAAAGCGTAATAAAAACGAGCTTTGGGGTAACCACAGAAATAATCTCTCCTACAACGGGAGAAATGTAACTCACAGTCCACTCAAAATAATAATCCAAGCTTTGTGGTGATGAACTGATTCAGAAAACTTTGTTGTAAAAAACTAATTTAATACACATAGAAAAGGTTAGCGCTTTCACAAATGCTTCATCAGACCGTTATATATATGAGCATTTTTTAGCTGAAGGAATTTAAGGTAGTTGAGAAATTCTATCCAGTTTATTTTCGAGAGTACAAGGCAGTGATGGGATCTGTTAGGCAAATTAGCAGTGAATTTGACAATTTTATCATAGCATTGTTCAGTCTTTCCCATCCGCGGTGGTGCAGCGGTATCGTTGTTGCCTCACAGCAAGAGGTTCTCCTGTTCGATTCTCGGCAGGAGTGTGGGGAGTGCCTTCTGTGTGGAGTCTGCATGTCCTCCCCGCAGGTGGGTGGGCATTCGAAAGACATGCGTAAATGGGCGTGCCTTCGTTGAAGGTTGGACGTCGAGCTGGCACCTCGGCGTTCGAGAAAATCTACTGCCAATCATTAGCAGACCAGAGTTCCGCTGTGGTGACCCCTAACCGGGAAAAGCCGAAAGACAACAACATTGTTCAGTCTTTCCCAGGTGGCTGTTGTGTAGGTTAGTGAGGATTTACATATTATATTGTATTATGTTATATTATATTACATTGTTATATTATATTATATTATATTATATTATATTATATTATATTATATTATTGTAGACATTTGCAAGCAACTTTTTGGTATTTGGTACATACCTTCAGCAAGTACCACAACTTCAGGAAATGAAAGTCTTTTAATACTTTGCTCATTCAGGACTCAACCTTCTAAAACATGACCCTTGCGCTGCTTTTCTGCTTCTGCCCTGGCTCTTTACTGGTTCTGGTTCAATCTTACTCTAATCTTATGACCCATCAGTGTTGGTCCCTGGTTGTAAATTTAACAGATTTGATATTCTTCAAGAATAGTCAGTATAACAGTAAATCATAATAGTATGGGCATCTTCCACCTATCCAGCCTGCATCTGTAAAATTAGTAGTGTCTTCCTTTTTCTACAGTTACCAAAGAAGGCAGAGTCTGGTCCAGTTTTGTAGGTATATGCTTGTTTTATTCTCATACTTAATTTGATGCATGCACTTATCATTTTTTTCCTTTTTGCCACTTTGGCAGATGAACATCTCCCACTAACTTCAAGTAATTTTTTTCTGCACAACTGTTGCAAGTTTCCTCTTCACTGAACGCATTTCAATTTAATCTACTTACAGATTTTATCTATAATACCTTTCTTTGCCTCTATGACGAAGTCAGTAAGTATGTTTAATTGCAGTAGACAAACAGCCCCAAATTACTCATTTGTAAGGCTTGTTTTTCTTGCTTGACTTGACCCACAGTGTTAAAAAACATTAAAATTGTAACAACTTTAAACAAGTTATTACAATTTGAAGACAGAAGGATATGTCTTCTTTATTGACTAAGAAAATATTAAAGGCATTAGAGGGGAAATCCAAATTGAAAATAAAATCCTGAAAACTCTGAAGAAGCAAAAAAAAAAAAAAACTTTCACAGAAGAAGATGGAGATGATTAAAAAATATGTCCTCACCCATGGATTTTGGGACTTTAACATCTACTGTTCCCTAGGCTGATGTATCTTTTAAACTGACTCCCACTGCCATAGAAGAAAAATCAGTTCTTAGAATAGCAGCAAGCCTCGAGTGTCAAAGGTACTAAGGACTAAAGTGAAATAGGTACCTGCCTCAGTAACAGCCCTAGTAAAAAGGTCAGTCATTCTGGAAATCATATTTGAAGTTATGAAGCTGCAGGTTTCAGGTCCTGAAGGAGAACCTTTCAAATCTGAGTTACAGCTTAAGTTATAGGCTTGAGTGGCACTAGTATCTTAACTGTTTCAGTCTAAATATACTATTACCTTACTTTGGGGAAATCTCAGCTAACTAATCTTTGTACAAAGGTTTACTACAAAAAGAAATGACTATCTCTTTTGTGAAAAGAGCTTAGGTAGCTAGTGAGTTTCCTTTCACGGGCCAATGTAGGTCTGAAGTCAGGGTAGATCAGCCTTCTTCTACACAGGTTTTATACAAATCTAAGAAGGAGAATAAGAAGAAGAAAAAAGTTTCCAACTCCACCTTCATTTAAAGGGAATGAAACCGATTTTGAAATTCAAAGTCATCTTCCTGCCTACAACGATTTATCAGGCCTTTAAAGTACTTCTCAGCCTTTGTGCCATTCCATGCAGAAAGTAGAGTTTAATAAAAGTGTTACTATAGCCACTGAAGATTATGACTGGCCAATGTGTGAAATTTCATCTCCTACAAATTGTCAGAACTGCTCCCTGACAAGTATTCAACTCATTTGGTATTGTCTCACTCAAGTGTGATCTTAAATGAGTGAAAGCTTATGAATGGGAACAAGCCTCCTGTACCCTCCACTACTTTATACCAACTCAAAGGTTGCATCTTCAAAGGGAAAGGTGGAATATGTGGCATATCAGCAATTTGCCCTTCCAGGAAAAAGCTTTTGAGTTACACACTAATGTAATTCTGTTTTCATGAGTAGCCTTGCAAATTAATACACTTGCTTCTAAGCATTGTCAGTTTTTTTTCTAGATAAATACGTAAACATGTTCTGTACAAGCTATGTTTTTATACTATGTTACATTTTTGCAAGACGATGTTATGTATTTTGCTTCATGTTTCTAGTGGTTATGGGAAGTTTTACATTTTTTCACGCAGTTGTCAAATCCTTTTAAATTCTGGATTTATGATTTTTTTTCTAATAGCTTACATTAAATTTGATATAGCTTTAATTGTAATATAAAAGTTACATTAAATTTAGTGTTCTACAAAAGACATACCCAGTGCCTTCAGTATTTCTTTGTACTCCAGCCTCTCTGTACTCCTACTATCATAATGAGTCTCTTTGTGTATTGTTTACAAGATTGATAACTTGTAAATTCAGTAGAACTGTAGACATTATTTTAGGAATGGATTTTCCATTGTATTATAAACTGAAGAACAGCATTTACAGTACTAATTTTAATTCTGTTCTATTCTGTTGCTGTGCATGGCAGCATCCTGCTGGCCTTTGAGACTCACATGTCTGCATTATTAATTTTAGAGTTGATGTGCACTTCCAGATCTTTATCCTTTAGCATGCTGTCCATTCCCCTAGTTTTGCTCTCAGACTTCTCCACCATGTCTAAACGCTTGATCTTCTTTACAATAGACCTTAGATGTGATCAGTATATTCACAGTGCTTGCTTTAGCAGAACTCAGTGAGGGCCTGTGTTTTTACCCCAATTGCAAGTTTTGTTGTCAACAGCAAACAGATTATGCTATTCATTCCCATATTTATATATACAAATACATGTAGAACTTCCTCGGTATCAAGCTCTGTTTCTCCCCACTGGTCACTGGATTTTCTTTATCGTTGACTCGTTTCTTTCCTGTCTTTTATTCCTTTCTCTGTATTACAAACTTGGACCCATCCTCTGTACCACTCTTGTATTTGGCACTGTGATGAAGGATTTGCTGAAGATCAAGTAAACTATACCCACAACAGTGTGATGCAGTTGTAGAATCACATTTTACCAGCAAGAGCCATTGTTGGTGAGTCAATCAACTGCTTGTCTGCCAGTGTGGCACATATTGTCATCTGTGAATTTGATCAGCCTTAGCTTAGAAGTTCTACAGTAATTTTTTAGGCATTAAAGTGAGAATAATCAGCTTCCTTCCTGCCACCCCCCTAACTTCTGCCACTGACAAAACTGCAGTCATCCTCCAGTCATATGAGAGGGAGAAGAACTTCTGTAATTATACTCAGCATTAGTACAGTCCACCTCTGGATAAGATACACCAAAATAGAATCGTTATAGGTAAAAGGATTTCCCTGTAATATGATAACCAGAGGAGAAAAACCCTGTGCTATGACTTGTTCCAGACGCAAGTATAAAAATATCAGTAGTGAATGTATTTCACACAAGTCAACGAACAGCTAAAAAAAAGTAGCAATTATCAACTAAAGTGAGTTGTAACAAGTCCATTTAGATTTACTGGAGAAGTATTGCAGCAAGAGCAAATTAAAGTAAACAGATTTCTAAGAAGCTGCTGAACAATAGGCTATATGGAGAAAGTTGGTAATAGTGCATATAGAGAGGGCTCCAAAAGAGATTGACATCTGACTCTTAAGTATAATGCAAGGAAATTGTTATTTAGCATAAGAAGGCAAGTCAGATGATTTCTGGAAAGAAATTATATGGTAAGGATAACAGTGCACTATAACTTAAAACCAACTTCATGAGTTTTACTTGATTTCTGATACACTGTTCACTGCCTGATGTTTTATATGAGAAACATTGTTCATTATTTCGGAGAAGCTCAAGGCAGCTCTGAGTTTGATTAACACTGCTTTCTCATGCAGGAAGTCATGCCACTAAAGTTTAAAAGATGAAGTAAGCATTTACAGTACACATGATACTAATTTTTAGTATCTTTTAAACTTCATTGGAACTCATTCTGAAAGAGGCAGTATTGCTGGATGTGGTATTTTAATCCAGTGGGGAAGCAATTGTTACAAGACAACTATTGCTGTATAATAGAGTAGCTATGACTGGGAAATGGTGTTAGTCACTGTTATCAACATTCACAGTCTCATTCCATTTTAAGATAGGCTTTAAGCAATTGCTGAGAGAATGTTTATGCATGTAGAGGATGGAACTGCAACCCACTGATCTGCTTATATGCCTTTTTCTACAGGACTAGATATGGACAGGGGAGCACATGACAATTCTGTTTGAGCACTGTAAGTGCAAATCACAGTGCCATATGTTTACATCTCATGTCCATGAAATCTGGAGATATGACACTGAAGGATAAAATAAAAGCATTCATTCATTCCTACCTTCAGAGATACCCTCTAAGCTTTTCCTTCCTCAAGGACCATTCAGTTACCTTTTTTGCTCCCTGGGACACCTCTTGGCTTTGTCTGTCAACTCAGGAACACAGGGATGTAACTCTTCAAAGACAATGAGCCTGAAAGAACCCTGTCTGCAGTTAGTTCCAATTACCTTCTGGCCTTACCTCTAATTGTCTGCCTGACTGAGAGTTATCAGAGTTAAGGGTAGTACTTCCCAGGCTCAGCAGCCACTTCTATGTCATATGAACCCAGCCCAGCACAGAACTATTGTTCTGAGCCCCAGCGGAGGAAGCCCATTGTTGACTGTGGCTTAGATGATGTTTGAGCCTAAAATTGTAGGGCTGGATGGTTAGCTCTCATTAAGATAGCTTAAGGTTGTAGTCTTTCTGCTGTAAAGCCAATAAAAAAGGCATAGCCTGTAATAATCCTAAAATCATAGGAAACATTTCAGGATGGTGAATGCCCACTTGATAGTTAGACACACTTTTTCTATAACTAAGCAGCATTTCAAGCATTGTTGAGCTTTCTCCTTATACAGTAGATAGTATCGTCTTCCCCACCTGCAACCCGAGAGAAGACTGCACCTATGTTAACATCAGAGACATATAATTATAGTAAAAATTGTTTAAAAAAAATCTGAAGTTTTAGAATTAGTTCTGCACATAGCATACGTTTTAGCTGCCTAAAGGCATAGTCTGCTTTACCCATCCACTTAAACTTAAAGAGATTCTTTTCCTTGGTCTTGCCAGTCAAGGGAAAAGCAATGGTAGCAAAATTGAGGACAAATTTATGATTGCAACTAATAAGAGTGCAAAGAGCAAAAAATGAATGAACACCACTGCCAACACATAAAATGTTTATTTCCACACAGATACTTCCATCTCAAGCATGAGACCTCGTCAGAATACATATCCTAAAACGTCACCTCTTTATGTAATGTGCTCATCTGTAAACAATGCCATTGCTTAAAATAGACAGTAACCACAATCCATCGGCCATGCCCAACCCTAAAAGTGAAGTCAAACACAAATACCATATTAAAAAAAAAAAAAACAGTGGTATAGTATTAAAAATAAATGTTATGATAAAATCTGTGAATTTCATTTAAGAAGTCTAGGTGTAGACAGTCAATTCCCATTTTAGAGTTTCACAGCATGTAATTTAAGAATCGGTTGAATCATAACATTCTCATTAAAAACCTGGAGAGTCCCAGTAATTAATCTGAGTTGCCATAAAAGCTCTTTATACTCTAACAAGTTTCCCATTTACTACCCATGGATTCTTTTCTACCTTTTCCACTATACCAAAACAAAATTTTTTATACTTATCACATATGTCATCATGTTTAGCTAGAGCTTTATTAAAATTCCTTTACTGGCTATCATAGTTATACTCATAGATTCTCTTCCTAAGAGGCCATTCTGTCTTTCCATTGTAAAAACTTGGACATCCAGAACACTTAGCTAAATATAACACACCAACAGTGGAACAATTCCCTTTCTATAGTGATAAAGTGGAACTCATACTGTTATCTAATTTTATGGAACCTCCTTCCAAAATATACAGACACTGTTTATAAAAACCTGCATTTAGTAGCCCTGACACTAATTATGGTGTTCACTACATTCCCCTTATGGTTCTGTAATGTTGTTGTTGTTTGTCTTTCGGCTTTTACCGGTTAGGGGTCACCACAGCGGAACTCCGGTCTGCTAATGATTGGCAGTAGATTTTCATGAATGCCGAGGTGCCAGCTCGTCGTCCAACCTTCAACGAAGGCACGCCCATTTATGCATGTCTTTCGAATGCCACCCAACCGTGGGGAGGATATGCAGACTCCACACAGAAGGCACTCCCCGCACTCCAGCCAAGAATTGAATGGGAGAACCTCTTGCTGTGAGGCAACAACACTACCACTGCACCACCGCGGCTGTCCTTATGGTTCTGTAATAATTTCTTAAAATTACATAACATTTCAAAAACAAACAATGGTTCAGGTCCCAATATTCTAAAAATCTATTCATTACTTCTTAAAATTTTCCAGTTTTGCCTTAAAGTGGATTACCGGTCTCAAACAGATGCCTACACAGACCGTATCAAAAATCTCCAGCTTTACTCCATCGCATATCGCCTACTCAGAGGCTATCTCTGCCTAACATACAAAGCTATGTCAAACCCAGAGCTGTTGGACATGCTCCACTTAAAGAAATCCCAATCCCTCTGAACTACACACTCTAGGGACCTAAACCTTGTCACCACAATAAACAGAATATGCTGGAGGGATAGATTCCTGTTCCAGAGACTTCCCATACTCTGGAACAAACTACTTATCTATGTCAAACAAAGCTCCTCATTAGCACTCTTCAAGAAAAATCTTGATGATTGGATGGGAAATAGGAAATTCACCCCAGGGATCACCTCTGTGGCTCTGCTCGACAGGGGCACAGGAAAATAATTTCCTTGGGTGGCGAAAGCCAGGGTACCTTTTTGGCTAGGCTTGTATAGGCCTTAGGGCCGATAGCCTTGTACCTACCTTTGAACCTATAATTGACCATGAACAATCAATGTATTGTACCATACAAGGTGTCTCAAACTTAACAGCTGAATTCCCACCGTTGATGGTTTGGGTCACCTGCCTGATAAGGTCTGTACCTAGAAGTGGCTCATATTTCATACCCACTCATCCTTAACATTGCCCATAATTTCAAAAAGCAGTTGTTCCAGGTATCCCCTCTCTAAAAGCATCACCTTCAAATGGGCCTTCTCAGTCTTATAATCTTCAAAGGTGATAGTCATTCTAACTCTTCCAATACTTTGCCATTTGACAAGATTTTTCTTAAAAGTCAAGGGGTGAAAACTATTAAAATGTAGATATAAGTTGCTGAATGTATATTTTTTAGATGTCTTTGACTTACACCCAATATCTGAATGTTAGATATTAACATCTAAATAATTTGTACTGTTTATCAAAACCATAAGGAAATTTAAGGAAGTCAATAGAACTGTCATGATAGTTAATAAATTCCTTAACTAATTCTTCTGGTCCAACCAATAAAATAAATTTCTCATCTAAATATCTCACATATACCTTACAGCATTTAAAAAAAAATCAGAGTTAAAAACAGATGACTTCTCCCATGCCAATAACTACATTTGCATATATTTGGGCACATGCATCACCCACAGCCAATCCTTTAACTTGGTTAAAATTTCTCCCTAAACCAAATAGGTGAAATCCAATGAAAGCCTAATGTTCTCACCTGTCAAAAACTCACAGTCAATTAAACAATCCAGAAATAATGAAAGCCCCCCTTCAGTTGGAATTGAAGTGAAAAGATCTATGGCAAAAATCAAGAAAGCCAAAAGCAGGTTTCCAAAAAATCAGAGGGTAAGCTACCTAAAAATCCCACATATCTTTTACCCAGTGGGTTGTTCTACCAAGGCTAGGTTTTAAAATTCTGTCAATAAAATTAGCAAGAGAGTGTGTTTTAAATCCTTGAGCCACAACAATTGGCTTATAAGGTGGATCTAGAATATTGTTATGAACTTTTGGTATAACAGAGATAGTAGCGATAATTGCATTTGAAATCCTAAGAAAGTTTTATATAAGTTAACATTAATTCTGTTGTCCAAAAGAAATTCCTCAAGAGCCAGGTCATTTTTTGTAAGCTATAACTATCTCTCCACCTTCATTGGGTTTTGTTATATATATATCATTTTGCCCCCAGTCAAAGAATCCAATCTCTTCTTTACTAAGGTTATAAGTAGATCTTTTACATTTATTGGCCAATCTATAAATATCATTAGTACAAAGATTTTCGTAGTCACAAATAATGGGGTGACCAATGTTTGATTTTATTTTTTTTTTTATTTTAATATGGTATTTGGGTTTGACTTCACTTTTAGGGTTGAACATGGCTGATGAATTGTAGTTGCTGTCTTTTTAAGACAATGGCATTGTGTACAATTTAGTGCATTGCTACTGTCTTTTTAAGACAATGGTATTGTATACAAATTAGTGCATTAAATAACAAAGTGACATTTTTAGCTTATGCATTCTGATGAAGTCTCCTGCTGAGGGATGAAAGTGCTAAATCTATGTGTAAATAAATGTTTTCTTTCTTGTCAGTGTTGTTTGTTCATCTTTTGCCCTTTGCGTTCTATTTGTGGTTAATTGTGTTCTTGAGGGTATACACTTGCTTTGTTTGGATAATAGCTAACTAGGGCAAAAAAAAAACCTTAACTTATTTTTTAGTGGCTGGTGTTGACCAATTTTGTACTGTTTTAACTTTTTCAGCATGTGGGTTTCCTATTCCTTAGCATATTGCAAATTTCAAAAAGTGCATTTTGACAATGTGTAACTTGCACTTAGATGGGTTATAAATTAGTTGAAAGTTTCATAGGTGTTTACTAAGCTAACAACCACAAGGGTCTTTTTTATGCCTAGCCATGCATCACAAATCTCTGAAAAGTTCTGGTACCCCTGATAAGGGTAAGCAGGGGCTTGGGAGATGAAACATTTGTAAGCAGGGCCCGTGGAGATGAACCATTTACAAGCTGCCTGTGTCCATTAGAGAAATAGGTTACAAATCAGGAATGAATTTTCTGTTCCACATCCAGTTGTCTATGTTATACTTGAATTGGGGTAGGGAGGAACTCTGCTTCATATGATTGGGTAGCCTGTTCCAGAGATGGGGTAGTCTCTTGAATACATACCTGTCTCTCCAGCAGGCCCTATTTATATCATAGGTAAGGTTCAACTCCTTAAAACAGGTTATTCTGGTACTGTTAGTTTTGTGGATATGCAGGATGTCCATCAGAGAGGGGTTGGCCTGACACTGCCCTGTATGCTAGGCATAGATCCTCCTTGAACAGCTTGTAGGAGACAGAATACAGGGATAGGGCCTTGAGGCGGTCTGCATAGGACATGTTACTTATGCCCTGTATTGTTTTAGTGAGGAACCTCTGTGTACATTCCAGTTGTTGGATATGCCTGGTTGGGTACATACCACAGGAGGCATTGTACTCAATTGCAGGTATGATGAATGCCAAATATAGTGGAACTGCGACTTCCTTGGACCTAGATGCCATACCTTTGTTTATAAGTTGTGCAACATAGCATGATTTCCTCACTACTGTTGACAAGTGATGGTCAAAGGCTAGATTACTGTCTGTATGTGTCCCTAATTCCCTGACTACTTGGTCAGCTCTAAGAGGTGTGTTGTCAATATGATAGTTACCAGGGGTGGATGGATTCCCAAAGAATACTATTATGTATTTCTTAGCATTTAGTTTTAGTCCATGGCTCTGACATCAGGTGTTTGTGTCAGCCCTTCCTGGAGAACATTTGTATCGGTGTGGTATTCAGTGAGAGCTCCTAATTTGCAATCATCTGCAAATTTAATCAGCCAGAGGCCATTGACATTGGCCTTGACTTCAGAGAAGTAATTTTAGAAAAGGAGCAATCACAGGACTGATTCCTGAGGGACTGCACTTGTGACTGGCATCTTTGTAGAGGTGGTCTCCCCAATTCTATCTTCATGGGTCCTGTCTGTGAGCTAGTTGGCTATCAGTTGGGTGACATAAGGGTTTGTACCTAACCTCTTGAGTTTGTCAACAATGCCCGAGTCGGGTTATTGTGTCAAAAGCATTGGCCAGGTCAAGGTAGACAGTGTGAACCATTTTGCCCTCATCCATTGCTTTGGTGACCTTCTCAACGAAGTCCACTGTGGTAAGTAGGCATGGCCTACCCTTGACGAAAGCAAATTGGGTTTGGTCCAGTGTCTAGAGATTTACTATATCATTATTGATTATTTCCATGATAATTCTTTCCATGGTTTTGCATATGAGACTTGTGAGTCTGTAGTTTCCAGGGTCTGTAGATGGCCCACCTTTGTGCAGAGGGATGGCCGTTGCTGTTCTTCATTCCTGAGGCATGAAGCCCCTTTGGAGGCTACAGTTAAATAACAATTCCAGAGGGCCTGATAAGTCATATTTCATGCTATTTAGAAGGCATCCTGGGATATTGTCTGGGCCCATTGATGCAGTGTTCTTGGCCTTAGAGAGAGCATTAAGGACCTGTTCCCTAGTGGTAACAAGGAGGTTTATATTTGATACTATTTCCTCAGGGAAGGTAGAGGAGGACAGAGGGATAAAGTTAAAGCTGAATTTGTCGGCCAGTAGGTTTGCTATATTTTCTGGCTCAGTATAGGTGGCTCCATTTACAATGAGCTCTGCACACAATTGTGTATTGTCTTTGAGGTTGTAGACATAGCTGAAGAATGTCTTGTGGTTATGCTTGACCTGGAAGGCCAAATTTACCTCAAATTTGGCTTTGGTAGACTTTATTTGTCCTCTGAGTTGTTTGTTTAATTTGATGAGAGTGTTTTTATCCTGCTGGGTGCTGTACCTCCTAATTTTTGGCATGATTTTCTTCCTTCTGTTACACAGCCTATTGATTTTGTGATTCCACCAATGTGGCCTGTTTTTTGAGATAGTTCTGTACTTCTCCCTGGTGGGTACAGTTGCTTCTGTGCAGCTATTAACATGCTTGTATAGGGTTTATGTGAACAATTCTGCATAGGCAGCAGTGTTCTCAGGGTTTATGGGGGCTTGAAATTTTGCCAGGCTATCACTTAATAGCAGGAAGTTAGCTTTAGTGTAGTTCCTGAATATTCCAGGGTTAGCTGGTGGCCCAACTTTTATTTTTACTTCAAAGGAGGCCGTTTTATGGTCTGACCTTACCAGGGAAGACATTACACTAGAGGGTGTGCAGCACTCTCCCATATTAGTGATGGACCAGATCCAGTATGGTTTCCTGCCTGGATGGTGTATTGACAGTCTGGTCCAGGGAATTTGTGTTTACGAAATCCAGGAATCTCTGTGCCTCTACGTTTGGTATCGTATAGGATTCCCAGTTAATAGTAGGGTAATTAAAGTCACCTGTGAATATGGTATTGTGTTGGATGGTGAGTCCTTCCAATAAGTTTAAATACATAGTATGAGTTTCCTGGTTCATAGAGAGGGACTTATAGCTTGCAAGGAAGTGGTATTGGAGTTTGCCTATGGTGATTTGGACATGGAGAAGCTCAAGTGCATCATCCTGTTTGACCAGCGTTGAGGTATATTTATTTTTGATGTAAATCAAGACACCTCCACCTTTAGTCCCTGTCTGTGTAGTAGCTGATCTAAATGTGTGGAAGTCATTATAACCTTGCACTATATCAGTGTGCTCTCAACGGCTTTAACCCATGTCTCAGTGACTGCACATACGTCAGCATTCTCTAGGGTGCAGAAAGCTTCTAGGGATTGGAGTTTTTTTGTTTAGACACCTAGCATTGAGCAGCAATACCTTTAGATTTTCTTGTTTTTTATTTGCTATTTCAGAAGTACTTTCAGTTTGGCATTGCCTAAAAAAGGCACTATAGGGGAGGATGGCACTTTAGCTAATATTTGAAAGCTTGTAGGAGAAAGGTGCAGAATATCCCTGTCAAAGCAATGTGGTCTGTTGACCATGTCCTTCCATGCTGGCAAATATTGCACCCCCTTAGAATGACACCAGAAACTAATCCAGTTATTAAAGTCAGTCATCTTTTGTTCAGATTATGGCATCATCCTTGGAGAAGGTAAAATGTTGCTCAGTGCTTGGATAATACCAGCTTGGGACACATATTCCAAGAGCTCCGTGATGTCTGTCTTCATATAGTCTAGGGAGATGTGTATCAGGTCATTTATACCCACATGGACTATGACTGAGTCGTACTGGGTACTTGTGGTCCAGTGATCTGAGTGCATGTGGCAGATCCTAGCTCATGATAAGCAAGTGACTTCCTCCTTACTCAGCCTGGTGAGAGGAACATCAGTGTGTCTCACAATGGAGTCTCCAATGACCAGAATGTTGGATTATGTGGTGGCTTGCCTTATGGGGGTAGAAGTAGAAGCTCCATGAGATGTGGCTGTTTGTGTTGATGTGGTTGTTATTTTGAAAGAGTCCATTCGGGGCTGCTGAGGGTATTTGTTACGTGTACTTCATCTAGGAGGTCTTTGGAGTTTGGGTTACATTTAAGTACCTCAGCATATGTGGGTCTATATATCTGCTTTGAATTGTGTGTGATGGGTGCAGCGTGTGTACTACTGACAACCTTATTGACATTAGGAGTACTTTTATGTGAGAGCTTTGCCTCCAGTGACATTGTGTAAATACATCTCTCACATACCATATCGATTTGTTTGAGAATTAACTGGTTGTCAGTAAACATGAGGCAGTTTCTGCATTTCCTCACGATGCCCACATTCACTAAATTGGTAACAGAAATAGTGGGAAAGTTCATATCCATGGCAACAAACCCTTTTTTATTGATTAGACAGTTGAAGTGAGAATATAAAGCAATGTCAGGAGTATCCAGTTTGTTACTCAGGGGACAGTGCTTGTCACTGCAAACTAGTTGTCCTGTGTGCAAAAATGTCAATCATGGAGATTAAAATGGCTTGCATGTGAGGTGTCTGGCTTCCCAGTCTTCAAAGGAATATTACTGCATCATCCAGGTTGGCCTTTGCATAAATGGAGTCAAAACATTTTGTACATTAGCAGGTGTTCCACTGGTTGGAATGACAGGAATCTGTAATTGAAGAGTCTAGTGTGGAAAATGACATTTTTGTCTTAAAATCTGGAGCTAGTAGGATTTGTCAAAAGACTTTGGTTAGGTCCAAAACAGACAGAAAGCTTGCCTTGCTCAGTTTTTTTATCAGTTCATACACATGGGGTATGGTATATGAACCAAGTGTAGACACTACTTAACTTTCTGTCATTTCAAAGTCTTATAGACTTATCAGGCTTAGGAACCAATACAAAGGGACTAACTTCACTTTAGGATTCTTCTATGACAACATGTTTGAGCATTTTCTGTGCTTCTCTAACTACTTGGCATTGGGGCTCTTATTTCTAGTATGATTTTAAGTTTACTTTGTGTCTAGGCAAAGTTCCTGTGTTGTGCTGGATTAAACTGGTTTTACCAGGCATCTCTGAAATATGTCCTTACTCCTGAGGACAACATCTTTCACTTTTTGTTTCTGAGACACAAATGGTGCTTCCCTTATTTTGATTTGAGAATAGGCCATAAAAACCTTAATCTCTCCTGCAAACATACATACTGCAGAAACTTCTGTTTCTTTCCAAGTAAGTTACATAGTGCAGTTGTTCTGACTTCTCTTCCCATTTGTCTCACCTTGTAATTCGCTTACTTTCCTTATAATTTCAAAAGGTCCGTGCCATTTTGCAAAGAACTTCTTTTCAGCAGTAATTAGTACAAGTACTTCATCTTGTCGATTGAATTATCTGAAACTAGCATGATGGTTGCTTGCTATCTGCTGTGTTTCCTGTATTTTCTTCACATATTCTCTTACTATAGGCATTATAGTTTTTAATCTGTCCTGTCAACATGTAAAATCTTCCTCCTTCCATGTTTTTTTTTTTTTTTGCTTTATCTACCAAGCTTTGTGGAATGTCTACTTTGTAGCAGTTCAAATGGTGTGAATCTATCTGGGCTTGCAATACTTATTTTTAAGCAAGGAGAAGCTATGCAGCAGTTGGTTCCACTTTCTCAGATCTACTCTGTTAAGCTTTTTTTAAGATAGACTTGATAAAAGTTTTGATAAAGAGTTCAACAAGCCAATTTGTTTGAGGATGGTATACAGATGTATTTAGCTGGTTCACTCTAAAAATTGACAAAGTTTATGTGTCACTCTGGATATGAATGTGGCACCTTGGTTAGTAATAATTCTCAGCAAATTTCTGTCTTAGAAAACAGCAGTGACAGTTCTTTTGCTATGTACTTTGCATCAACTCTTTATAGGGGTACTGCCTTAGGAAATTTTGGTGTATAATCACTTAGCAAGATATACTATTGTCCCTTACTCAGTTTTACAAGTGGATCCCTCATGTCCATTGCTATTCATTCAGTAGGGACACACGCTGGGTAATGGTATCAAAATGTTCTTGAGTGCTAGGCTGGGTGCTGTCGTTTGACAGTCTAGGTAGGATTTACAAAAGTTATGTATGTCCTTCATAATACCAGGCTAATACAATCTAGTAAATATTTCTCCTGTTGCTTTATGTATTCCTAAATAACCTACCAAAATGTGGTTGGATGCTAACTTTATTACAAGTGCTCGAAAATGTTTTGGGACTAGCTTAACTCTGTTGCACAGAGGGATGGAGGTATGACTGTGACCTAAGTGACCAGTATTTGATTAGTGGCTTCTGCACTGTAAACGCCAGGCAGGTTGGAAGTAAGGGGTGTGTTCTGCTGTACTCTTCCAGGGGTGAGAAGGGGAGTGTGCACTTGTGAGCACAAAGAGCTAGTACAGTTTCCTTAGCAGAAACTAAGGAAACCACCAATGTTGCTCTGGGGAGGAGTAGGGCTGCTTGAGAAAGTGAGGGGATGCCCACCATTGTCAGCCCAGTGTATATCTGTTCTTGATGCTTAGTTTATTGTGTGCAGGTAGATGACCACAAAACCAAAATAAACCATCCCTAATAGCTGTCTAAATCAGGACTCCATCTAGATAACACTTGGGGGATGGGTAACAAATGGGCCAATTGACAAGGAGGGGCTGATAATAAGCAGGCAGAATAGGAAGAAAGAGTGTAAAAAGTTTTGGGACTAATAACTGTCTCAGTGTGTTCTCCAGCCTTGATTAATATGTACAGCAAATCAATTCATAGTTCAAATTAGGGGTATGTAGTTGGTCAGTTCTGCTGTTTTTGTTTTCCATCTACTCTGTTTGTGTTCTCTGTAGCATTACTTTCTTCTTGCAACCACAGTGTTACAGTTGACAACTTCAGTAATAGCACAGTGACAGAAAACAGATTCTTCACTTCTAATAGTTAAAAAATTCAACACTTTCACATTCTGTAGACATACTTTCAGGTGTAGATTGTTGGTTAGTGTCACTAGGCATAGTACTGCTGTGACTAAATATGCAGTACTTACCTGTAGGTCCTTTTTTAGAGCATATAAAACAAATCACTTCAGAAGGTTACAGGCAAAAAAAAACATACTTAAGCAAAAGATTATTATTAACCCTTTGTGGAAACAAGTCTGACTTTGAATTGCAGTTTCATTTAGCTATAGCCAGTCTACTGAAACAGATAGTTGTTAAGAAGACTTAGGGTCATTCTGGGGTATCCACTTTCTTAAGATACTATTGAGTGCCCTCTTGAATTTATTTTCAGCTAAAATTTCTATAATTACATTATTTTCATGATACTTTAGCCACAGTTTCAAACTATACATTAAATCAGCCATATGCTATATTAATGGTCTTTTGATACTGAATGTCTGGTTATGAAATATACGGGATTGCAAATTAGATGAAGCTCCATTCCTTACCAAAATTTATTGTTTCAGTTTTTCGTAGTCATGGGCATCAGCATGTTAAAGATCCATGTAAACTTTCACTGAATTCCTGGTTAGATGAGATGACAGAAATATGGACCATTAGGCATTTGGCAGGTTCTCTCTAGCAGCATTCATATGTTCATAGGTTCAAAGGTGTGTACTAGGCTAATGGCCATGGAGCCTTTACAAGCCTAGCCCATAGGATTACCCTGGCATCATGCCACCCTACCTTAGTTCCCAGTGCCTCTGTCGAGTAGAACCACTGGAGTGATCCCCGGGGTGAACTTTCTATTTCCCATCCACTTATCAAGATTTCTCTTGAAGACGGCCAGTGAGGTGCTCTGTTTGACATGTATGGGAAGTCTGTTCCATAGCATGGGCAGTTCCTGGATTATGAACCTGTCCCTCCAGCTTGTTCTGTTGATTGTGGTAATGAGATTGAGGCCTCTGGAGCATGTGTTGCGGAGGGAGTGGGATTTCTTTAAATGTAGCATTTCTAACAGAGCTGGGTCAGACATGGCTTTGTACGTCAAGTAGAGAGATCACCTCTAAGTAGGTGATATGAGACAGAGAACAGTAGGAGTTGTTTTAGTCTGTCCATATAGGACAAGTATTTAGGGCCTAGGATCCTCTTTGTGAGGTACTTTTGCGGCCTCTCCAGTTGTTGCAGGTGTCTAGTGAGGTACATGCCAAATGGGGCATTGTACTCGATGATTGGCCTAATGAGGTAAGAGTAGAGTGAGACAATGACCTCTTTCTTCCTGGATGCAAAACCCTTGGTAATGAGGTGTGCCACATAGAAGGACTTTCTGACCACAGTGGCAATGTGGTGGTCAAAAGAGAGGTTGCTCTCAACCTGTGTTCCCAGATCTCTTATAACGCCTTCCGTGTTCAGTGGACTATCATCGATGTGGTAATTCATGTGAACTGGGTTTTTCCCAAAGGGGATGACGACACATTTTTGGCATAGAGCTTAAGGCCATGGTTCCGACACCAGTCGTTGGACTCAGTGAGACCTTTCTGTAGGATGTCAACATCACTTGGGGAGTTAATAATAGCTCCCAACTTGCAATCATCTGCGAACTTTGTCAGCCAGAGTCCCTTCATATTGGCCTGGACTTCAGAGAAGTAGATACCAAACAGGAGAGGACCCAGGACCGGACC